>NC_069505.1:633832807-633867807 GCF_027579735.1 Bombina bombina | reverse complement strand
TGTGTGTGTGTACATTAGTATTTTTGTGTATGATGTGTATTAGTGTTTGTGTCTATTTGTGTCTGTGTGTATTTGTGTGTGTGTGTACATTTGTGTGTGTGTGTGTATACATGAGTATTTGTGTGTGCGTGTGTGTGTACATTTGTATTTGTGTGTGTGTTTGAACATGAGTATTTGTGTGTGTGTGTTTATGTGTATTTGTGTGTGTGTTCATGTGTATTTGTGTGTGCGTTCATGTGTGTGTGTGTGTCCATGTGTATTTGTGTGTGTACATGTTTATTGTTGTGTGTGATGTATATTATTTTTTGTGTCTGATTATTTGTGTCTATGTGTATTTGTGTGTGTGTATATATGTATATTTGGATTGTGTGTGTGTATTTGTGTGTGTACATGTGTATTTGTGTGTGTACATGAGTATTTTTGTGTGTGATGTATATTATTGTTTGTGTCTGTTTATTTGTGTCTATGTGTATTTGTGTGTGTGTCTATATGTATATTTGGATTGTGTGTGTGTATACACACATCTGTAACGCAGTATATAGTGATAAGTGTAGAAGCAGTATTGGTGTGTATCTATATACATAGGTGCTGCTTTGCATATATATGTGTATAGGTGTATGTCTGTATGTAGCAGTATTGGTGTGTATCTATATACATAGGTGCTGCTTTGCATATATATGTGTATAGGTGTATGTCTGTATGTAGCAGTATTGGTGTGTATCTATATACATAGGTGCTGCTTTGCATATATATGTGTGTAGGTGTATGTCTGTATGTACACATCTCACTATCAGTTTGGAAGATTACAGATATATCAGTGTGATTGAATAAATAGAGTTATAAGGTGCCAGTGTGTTTGTATGTGTGTATCTGTATGTACACAGGATTATCTATTTGTATACCTGTATTTATGTAGGTATATGTATATATAAACATGCACTTTATAGAGTAGCCTTGTAAACAAAGTGCCCCTTATAGAGGGTAGCCTTGTAAACAAAGTAAATATAGTGCCTGTAAATACAAAGTGCCCCTTATAGAGGGTAAATATAGCTCCTGTAAATACAAAGTGCCCCTTATAGAGGGTAAATATAGCTCCTGTAAATACAAAGTGCCCCTTATAGAGAGTAGCCTTGTAAACAAAGTAAATATAGCGCCTGTAAATACAAAGTTCCCCTTATAGAGGATAAATATAGCTCTTGTAAATACAAAGTGCCCCTTATAGAGGGTAAATATAGCTCTTGTAAATACAAAGTGCCCCTTATAGAGGGTAAATATAGCTCTTGTAAATACAAAGTGGGTTACCTATAGCTCCTACCAATATAAGATGCCCCTTATGGAGGGGTTACTTATAGCTTTTGTGAATACAAAGTGACCCTTATAGAGGGGTTACCTATAGCTCCTATTAATACAAAGTACCCCTTATAAAGGGGTTACCTATAGCTCCTGTCAGTACAAAGTGCCCCTTATAGAGGGGTTACCTATAGCTCCTATTAATACAAAGTACCCCTTATAAAGGGGTTACCTATTGTTCCTATCAATACAAGATGCCGCTTATAAAGGGGTTACTTATATAGCTCCTGTGAATACAAAGTGCCCCTTATAGAGGGGTTACCTATAGCTCCTGTCAGTACAAAGTGCCTCTTATTAAGGGTACCTATAGCTCCTGTTAGTACAAAGTGCCCCTTATAGAGGGGTTACCTATAGCTCCTGTCAGTACAAAGTGCCCCTTATAGTTCGGTTACCTATAGCTCCTGTTAGTACAAAGTGCCTCTTATAAAGGGTACCTATAGCTCCTGTTAGTACAAAGTGCCCCTTATAGAGGGGTTACCTATAGCTCCTGTCAGTACAAAGTGCCCCTTATAGTGGGGTTACCTATAGCTCCTATCAGTACAAAGTGCCCCTTATAGTGGGGTTACCTATAGCTCCTGGCAGTACAAAGTGCCTCTTATAAAGGGTACCTATAGCCCCTGTTAGTACCTGCTTATAACACTGCTGACAGACTGACACATTTTTTAGAGCAGCTGATTACTAAATAAGGTCACATGTCTATATGAATTTGAGATTTCCCTCATTTCCTCGTGCTGTTAGCACAGTTTGTTTTGGAGAACACCCAGGGACGGTCTCATCTGCCAGTCTTAAACAACTATCTGTTATACCCCAAACCAGCCAGGACTGTCTCTCTACCCATAATTATGCCCTGGGTACCCAGGAAATGGAGGTAGGTGGTATATGTAGGGTTGTGCAAGCATTGGTACACTATATACAGGTAGAACGTTGCTATACACAGGGCATTTATAGGTCTGTGCTGGAAGGCTGTTCCCTGTAACTACACAACCTTTTCCTCAGTATTCCTGTTATTTCATACATTCTAATAATGTGTCCCTGTGTTTGTTCTCTGTGTACCTAGCACCCATCTGCTGAATGTAAACAGTATAAAAACAGGCACAAGCCTCAGGACTATCACATTGCTTGTGATATTTAAATCCCTCTCTGTATTTGTCTACGACTCTATAGACTAACTGGGCTCAGTAGGTTCAGATCTCTAGTAACTGAAGTGTTTGGCATCTCCGCATCAGAAAGCTGATTCTCTTTTATGTGCCCCTGTTTTAGGTCCAGTGACACCTGTATTGTACATAATTATATAGGGGAGACTTTTATTTGTGGCACAATGCAGCCAGCGTCTAATGATTTCTCACATCTCTGTAGCGTATATGTACCTACTTGTTACTACTGATATCTGCCCGACTCAACAAACTGAAAAGATCTTGTACTAAAATACCAGTGAACCTGTTTGCTTTAAACTTGCAGGGTTCATAGGGACCGGGAATCTGAGCAGAAGTCCGCAGTGTAAGTTTATATACATGTGTGTGTTCTGATTTTATATGTGTGCTCTGATATATGTGTGTGCGTGTGTGTGTATGCATATATGTATGTACTGATATATGTGTGTGTGTGTTCTAATATATGTGTGCATATGTGTGTGTACTGATATGTGTGTGTGTACTGATATGTGTGTATGCTAATGTGTGTACTGATATATGTGTGTGTGTTCTAATATATGTGTGCATATGTGTGTGTACTGATATGTGTGTGTGTATGCTTATGTGTGTTCTGATGTATGTGTGTGTGAGTGCATATATGTGTGTACTGATATATGTGTGTATGCATATGTGTACTGATATATGTGTGTATACATATATGTGTGTACTGATATGTGTGTGTATGCATATGTGTACTGATATATGTGTGTATACATATATGTGTGTACTGATATGTGTGTGTATGCATATGTGTACTGATATATGTGTGTACTGATATGTGTGTGTGTATGCTTATGTGTGTTCTGATGTATGTGTGTGTGAGTGCATATATGTGTGTACTGATATGTGTGTATGCATATGTGTACTGATATATGTGTGTATACATATATGTGTGTACTGATATATGTGTGTATGCATATGTGTACTGATATATGTGTGTACTGATATGTGTGTGTATGCATATGTGTACTGATATATGTGTGTATACATATATGTGTGTACTGATATATGTGTGTATACATATATGTGTACTGATATATGTGTGTATGCATATGTGTACTGATATATGTGTGTATACATATATGTGTGTACTGATATATGTGTGTATACATATATGTGTACTGATATATGTGTGTGTATGCTTATGTGTGTACTGAAATATGTGTGTGTATGATTATGTGTGTTCTGATGTATGTGTGTGTGAGTGCATATATGTGTGTACTGATATATGTGTGTATACATATATGTGTACTGATATATGTGTGTGTATGCTTATGTGTGTATTGAAATATGTGTGTGTGTGCTTATGTGTGTTCTGATATGTGTGTGTGTGCATATACAGTATGTGTGTACTGATATGTGTGTACTGATATATGTGTGTGTGTATGCATATATGTGTGTGTACTGATATATGTGTGTGTATACTACTGATATATGTGTGTGTGTGTATGCATATGTGTGTACTGATATATGTGTGTGTATGCATATGTGTGTGTATGCATATGTGTGTACTGATATATGTGCTCCTGTGTGTATGCATATGTGTGTACTGATATATGTGTGTGTGTATACATATATGTGTGTACTGAGATGTGTGTGTATGCTTATGTGTGTTCTGATATATGTGTTTGTGTGCATATATGTGTGTACTGATATGTGTGTATACATATGTGTGTACTGATATATGTGTGTGTACTGATATGTGTGTGTATGCATATGTGTGTACTGATATATGTGTGTGTGTGTATGCATATGTGTGTACTGATATATGTGTGTGTATATACATATATGTGTGTACTGAGATGTGTGTGTATGCTTATGTGTGTTCTGATATGTGTTTGTGTGCATATATGTGTGTACTGATATGTGTGTATGCATATGTGTGTACTGATATATGTGTGTGTACTGATATGTGTGTGTATGCATATGTGTGTACTGATATATATGTGTGTGTGTGTGTGTGTGTATGCATATGTGTGTACTGATATATATGTGTGTGTGTGCTTGTGTGTGTGTATGCATATGTGTGTACTGATATATGTGTATGCATATGTGTGTACTGATATATGTGTGTGTGTATACATATATGTGTGTACTGAGATGTGTGTGTATGCTTATGTTTGTTCTGATATGTGTTTGTGTGCATATATGTGTGTACTGAGATGTGTGTGTATGCTTATGTGTGTTCTGATATATGTGTTTGTGTGCATATATGTGTGTACTGATATGTGTGTATGCATATGTGTGTACTGATATATGCGTGTGTACTGATATGTGTGTGTATGCATATGTGTGTACTGATATATGTGTGTGTGTGTGTGTGTGTGTATGCATATGTGTGTACTGATATATGTGTGTGTATATACATATATGTGTGTACTGAGATGTGTGTGTATGCTTATGTGTGTTCTGATATGTGTTTGTGTGCATATATGTGTGTACTGATATGTGTGTATGCATATGTGTGTACTGATATATGTGTGTGTACTGATATGTGTGTGTATGCATATGTGTGTACTGATATATATATGTGTGTGTGTGTGTGTGTGTATGCATATGTGTGTACTGATATATATGTGTGTGTGTGCTTGTGTGTGTGTATGCATATGTGTGTACTGATATATGTGTATGCATATGTGTGTACTGATATATGTGTGTGTGTGTGTATACATATATGTGTGTACTGAGATGTGTGTGTATGCTTATGTTTGTTCTGATATGTGTTTGTGTGCATATATGTGTGTACTGATATGTGTGTGTGTATGCATATGTGTGTACTGATATATGTATGTGTGTACTGATATGTGTGTGTGTGTATGCATATGTGTGTACTGATAAATGTGTGTGTGTATATACATATATGTGTGTACTGATATATGTGTGTGTATGCATAATATATGTGTGTGTATGCTTATGTGTGTTCTGATGTATGTGTGTGTGTGCATATGTGTGTACTGATATATGTGTGTGTATATACATAATGTGTGTACTGATGTGTGTGTGTATGCATATGTGTACTGATATGTGTGTGTATACATATATGTGTGTACTGATATGTGTGTGTGTATACATATATGTGTGTGTATGCTTATGTGTGTACTGATATGTGTGTGTGTATACATATATGTGTACTGATATATGTGTGTATGCTTATGTGTGTTCTGATGTATGTGTGTGTGTGCATATATGTGTGTACTGATATGTGTGTGTGTATGCATATGTGTGTACTAATATATGTGTGTGTATGCTTATGTATGTTCTGATGTATGTGTGTGTGTGCATATATGTGTGTACTGATATATGTGTGTGTGTATGCTTATGTGTGTACTGATATATGTGTGTGTGCATATATGTGTGTACTGATATATGTGTGTGTATGCATATATGTGTGTATGCATATGTGTGTACTGATATATGTGTGTGTGCATATATGTGTGTACTGATATATGTGTGTGTATGCATATATGTGTACTGATATATGTGTGTGTATGCATATATGTGTACTGATATATGTGTGTGTATGCATATATGTGTACTGATATATGTGTGTATGCATATATGTGTACTGATATATGTGTGTGTATGCATATATGTGTACTGATATATGTGCGTGTATGCTTATGTGTGTTCTGATGTATGTGTGTGTGTGCATATATGTGTGTACTGATATATGTGTGTGTGTATGCTTATGTGTGTACTGATATATGTGTGTGTGCATATATGTGTGTACTGATATATGTGTGTGTATGCATATATGTGTGTATGCATATGTGTGTACTGATATATGTGTGTGTGCATATATGTGTGTACTGATATATGTGTGTGTATGCATATATGTGTACTGATATATGTGTGTGTATGCATATATGTGTACTGATATATGTGTGTGTATGCATATATGTGTGTGTATGCATATATGTGTACTGATATATGTGTGTGTATGCATATATGTGTACTGATATATGTGTGTGTATGCTTATGTGTGATCTGATATATCTGTGCGTGTGTGGTATATGTGTGCATGTGTGTGTGTTCTGATATATGTGTGCATGTGTGTTCTGATATATGTGTACATGTGTGTATGCATATATGTGTGATCTGATATATGTGTGTATATGCATATATGTGTGTTCTGATATATGTGTGATCTGATATATGTGTGTATGCATATTTGTGTGATCTTATATATGTGTGTGTATGCATATATGTGTGCTCTGATATATGTGTGTGTATGCATATATGTGTGCTCTGATATATGTGTGTGTATGCATATTTGTGTGATCTGATATATGTGTGATCTGATATATTTGTGTGATCTTATATATGTGTGTGTATGCATATATGTGTGCTCTGATATATGTGTGCATATGTGTGTGATCTGATATATGTGTGCTCTGATATATGTGTTCTGATTTATGTGTGTATGCATATATGTGTGCTCTGATATATGTGTGCATGTGTGTGTTCTGATATGTGTGTGCTCTGATATATGTGTGCATATGTGTGTGATCTGATATATGTGTGCTCTGATATATGTGTTCTGATTTATGTGTGAATATGTGTGTGTATGCATATATGTGTGTTCTGATATATGTGTGCATGTGTGTGTTCTGATATGTGTGTGCATGTGTGTGTATGCATATATATATATGTGTTCTGATATATTTGTGTGTATGTGTGCATGTGTGTGTTCTGATATATGTGTGCTCTGATATATGTGTGCTCTGATATATGTGTGAAGTAAGTTTGTGCTAAGATTTCTACGTTGATATGCGCTTCTCAGCATTGTTGAAGCCTGATTCCTCTCAGAGTACAGCGAATGTCAGAGGGACGTGAAGGTAGTATCACTTATTTGAATACGATGATTTACCTAACGGAGGTCTATTTCATAGGTTCTCTGTTATCGGTCGTAGAGATTCATCTCCTACCTCCCTTTTCAGATCAACGATATACTCTCAATTTACTATTACCTCTACTGATAACTGTTTTAGTACTGGTTTGGCTATCTGCTATATGTGGATGGGTGTCTTTTGGTAAGTATGTTTTTATTACTTAAGACACTCTCAGCTATGGTTTGGCACTTTATGCATTTTTATAAAGTTCTAAATATATGTATTGTACTTATATTTGCCATGAGTCAGGTTCATGTATTTCCTTCTGCAGACTGTCAGTTTCATATTTGGGAAATATTAACATCTTTTAAAGAAAAAATTTTCTTACCTGGGGTTTAGTCTTTTTTCAATTGACTACTTCTTGCAAATTGCGGGCAGCATTAGGCCCGCGGGTATGTCAAATGCTAAACTTTATTGCGTCATTCTTGGCGCGAAAATATTTTTGGCATGGAAAAATACGTCTATGACGCAACTTCGTCATTTCCGGCGTCATACTTGACGCCGAGACCTTTCACACGGTTGCGTCATTAGTGACGCGAGTGTGTCATTTCCGGTTATTTTTGGCGCCAAAAAAGTTTACGTTACGTTGTGCGTCATACTTGGCTCCAAACTTTTTCATTATTTCAATACCCCATTCATGTTTGCCTCCTGCTTTCTTCTCTATCAAGAGCCCTATGCTTTTGCATTTTTTCCCATTCCTGAAACTGTCATTTAAGGAAATAGATAATTTTGCTTTATATGTTGTTTTTTATCTTACATTGTGCAAGATGTCTCAACCTGATCCTGCCTCAGAAGTTTCTGCTGGAACATTGCTGCCTGACATCGGTTCTACCAAAGCTAAGTGCATTTGTTGTAAAATTGTAGAAATTATTCCACCAAATGTCATTTGTAATAGTTGTCATGATAAACTTTTACATGCAGATAGTGTTTCCATCAGTAATAGTACATTGCCAGTTGCAGTTCCTTCAACTTCTAATGTGCATGATATACCTGTGGATTTTAAAGAATTTGTTTCTGAATCTATTATGAAGGCTTTGTCTGCATTTCCACCTTCTAATAAACGTAAAAGGTCTTTTAAAACTTCTCATTTAGCTGATGAAATTTCAAATGACCAACAACATAATAATTCATCCTCTTCTGCTGAGGATCTATCTGATTCAGAAGATCCTTCCTCAGATATTGACACTGACAAATCTACTTACTTATTTGAAATAGAGTATATGCGTTCTTTATGAAAAGAAGTGTTCATTACTTTGGATATTGAGGTAACCAGTCCTCTTGACGTTCAGTCTAATAAACGTTTAAATGCTGTTTTTAAACCTCCTGTGGTTTCTCCAGGGGTTTTTCCTATTCCTGAGGCTATTTCTGATATGATTTCTAAAGAATGGAATAAGCCAGGTACTTCTTTTATTCCTTCTTCAAGATTTAAAAAATTGTATCCTTTACCAGTAAAATCTATAGAGTTTTGGGAAAAAATACACAAAGTTGATGGGGCTATTTCTACTCTTGCTAAAAGTACGACTATTCCTATGGAAGATAGTACTTCCTTTAAGGATCCTTTAGATAGAAAGCTTGAATCTTATCTAAGGAAGGCCTATTTATATTCAGGTCATCTTCTTAGACCTGCAATTTCTTTAGCTGATGTTGTGGCTGCATCAACTTTCTGGTTGGAGAATTTAGCGCAACAGGAATTGGATTCTGACTTATCTAGCATCATTCACTTACTGCAATATGCTAATCATTTTATTTGTGATGCCATTTTTGATATTATCAAAATTGATGTTAGATCCATGTCTTTAGCTATATTAGCTATAAGAGTTTTGTGGCTTAAATCTTGGAATGCTGATATGACATCTAAATCTAGATTATTATCTCTTTCTTTCCAAGGTAATAATTTATTTGGTTCTCAGTTGGATTCTATTATTTCAACTGTCACTGGGGGAAAGGGAGTTTTTCTGCCTCAGGATAAAAAACCTAAGGGTAAATCTAAGGCTTCTAACCGTTTTCGTTCCTTTCGTCAGAATAAGGAACAAAAACTTAATCCTCCCCCCAAGGAATCTGCTTCCAATTGGAAGCCTTCCTCAAATTGGAATAAATCCAAGCCATTTAGGAAACCAAAGTCAGCCCCTAAGTCCGCATGAAGGTGCGGCCCTCATTCCAGCTCAGCTGGTAGGGGGCAGATTAAGGTTTTTCAAGGATATTTGGATAAAATCTGTCCAAAATCAATGGATTCAGAGCATTGTCTCTCAAGGGTATCGAATAGGATTCAGAGTAAGACCTCCTGTGAGAAGATTTTTTCTCTCACGTATCCCAGCAAATCCAGTAAAAGCTCAGGCTTTCCTGAAGTGTGTTTCAGACCTGGAGTCTTCAGGGGTAATCATGCCAGTTCCTCTTCAGGAACAAGGTTTGGGGTTTTATTCAAATCTATTCATTGTCCCAAAGAAGGAAAATTTATTCAGACCAGTTCTGGATCTGAAAATTTTGAATCGTTATGTAAGAGTACCAAATCTCAAGATGGTGACTATAAGGACTATTCTGCCTTTTGTTCAGCGAGGACATTATATGTCCACAATAGACTTGCAGGATGCATACCTTCATTTTCCGATTCATCCAGAACATTATCAGTTTCTGAGATTCTCTTTTCTAAACAAGCATTACCAATTTGTTGCTCTTCCATTTGGCCTAGCAACAGCTCCAAGAATCTTTTCAAAGGTTCTGGGTGCCCTACTCTCTGTAATCAGAGAACAGGGTATTGCGGTGTTTCCTTATTTGGACGATATCTTGGTACTAGCTCAGTCTTTACGTACTGCAGAATCTCACATGAATCAACTAGTGTCGTTTCTTCGGAAACATAGTTGGAGGATCAATTTACCAAAAAGTTTCTTGATTCCTCAGACAAGGGTCACCTTTTTAGGTTTCCAGATAGATTCAGTGTCCATGACTCTGTCTCTAACAGACAAGAGACGTTTAAAATTGGTTGCAGCCTGCCGGCGCCTTCAGTCTCAGTCATTCCCTTCAGTGGCTATGTGCATGGAAGTTTTAGGTCTCATGACTGCAGCATCGGACGCAATCCCCTTTGCTCGTTTTCACATGAGACCTCTACAGCTTTGTATGCTGAATCAATGGTGCAGGGATTATACAAAGATATCACAATTAATATCCTTGAATCCCAATGTACGACACTCTCTGACTTGGTGGTTAGATCACCATCGTTTAGTTCAAGGGGCTTCTTTTGTTCGCCCAACCTGGACTGTGATCACAACAGATGCAAGTCTTTCAGGTTGGGGAGCTGTTTGGGGATCTCTGACAGCACAAGGGGTTTGTGAAAAACAAGTTTAGAGTGAGTGCACCTGGTGAGTGTTAATATTGGGGAAATTGGTTTATATAACCACGCTCTAAACCCTACAAGTGTGACAGTCGTTCCTTCAAACGACTGTCAAAGAATGAAGTACAATAACCAAGGTGAGGGGAGCTAAAGGTATAATTTGTGGTGTTTGTATGTTACTGTGTAACCTAAATAAGAGTTTATGCTTATACGTTTTGATTGAAAAAATAATATATTTATTTTAAAACACTTTAAAACATTTTAAAACATGTGCATAATAAAAGTATAGAGCTCTATTACTTTAAGACATATAAAACAATATACCATATATAATTTGTAATAACAATACTGGAGGATAGAAAATAGTTGCTATAATATTGTACACTTTTTGCTTGCTTCTGTGGTCTAGAAAGTCTCTTTTGAGGCTTTAAAAGTTTCGTATTATTGTTATTCTGGTACTCACGATTTTGTCTTGAGTGTAAAAAGGCTTTTTAGCTTTTTAGCTTTATGGGGTCATAAAAAACCGTTGCGGAGGCAATATACGTTTGGAGTGATTACAGCCTTTAATTTGACAATCTTGCTTTTTTGCTTTTTGTGGCTTTGGAGATTAATAGGAACAAGTAGTAGATTTGTTTCTGTTTCCTTTGTTAGGAGTTACAAAGTTTTAAAAGAGGGTGATACAATGTATATCTCCATTGGCTGTGCTAAAGAAAAATCTTAGCCGTTTTATCGTTGTTGTGGTGCTTGAAAGTTCCTCGATGTTTAGCGGGGGTTCAATTTGAAATATCCGTTGGTCTCTGAGACTGTATACCCTATTTTTTGCTAGTATGGTGTTCAGGGTTTGCAGGAGTCTCTAAGAGGCTTATAGCGTTTGAAAATTCCTCGATCTTTAGCAGGAGTTTAATTAGGAATATCCGTTGGTCTCTGAGACTGTTTACCCTTATAATTTTGCTGGTAGGTGTTCAGGGTTTGCAGGAGTCTCTAAGAGGCAGTTCTGACTGTAGTGCGGTGTTTTGTTTTGCTTCTTTTGCGCTTATTATTTCAAGCGCTAGTTAGAGTTGAATCCGTTGAAGGGAAGATAGTTCTTATCCCACAGTGTGGGCATAAACTGTCAAAGAGGGTGCACACTCAGGTGGGCAGATCTACGCGTTTCGGCGGGTGCCTTTATCAAGATGCCTCTGAGAGTGTTCGCGGTCCTATTTAAAAAGGGGTAGGTAGGTCCTGATTGGTTAATTAGAGAATCTTTGTTGACCAATCTTTGTGCAGATATTTGAGCAGTGTGTTCGGTTACATTTTTAGCTGTAGTACAGATTTGTGAAATGATATGATAACGTCAGCTTGATTGAAAATTTTAACATATAAAGCTACTCATAATTTTCTAAACATAGTTGATCTGATTGTGTGTTTAGTTTGTGTGTGCGCCCTCTATAAGACATTATATAGTTGTAGGAAATAAACTATATAAAAAATTTTGTGAATAGGAAAAAATAAACTATATATAATTGTGAGTTGGAAAGAAGGGGGGGGGTGTTTGGACATATGTGATAACTTTGAATTTTTGCATCAGCATAACAATGCTTTAATTATTTTGCAGTTTTGTAGCTGAATGCTGTTAAAAGTTGCGACAAATTTCGAAACGATGATGTAATATGATATATTCCTCTTTGAATATATGTAAATATAGGAATGTTTAAATCTAAAAGTATTAGATCAGAAAGTTTAAATCAAACTCCATATTTAATCCATGTGGATATAAAGTTTTAAAGGAGTAAATATATTCCGCTTCTTTTCTAAGTAGGAGGTTTTCTAGATTTCCCCCTCTGGGATTAAGGAAAACTTTTTTGACTCCCCAATATTTCAGGTGGTGGATATTGCCATTATGATATTCAGTAAAATGTTTATATAGATTGGTGTTAGTTGATTTATGTTCGATATGGTGAAGGTGTTCTCTTATGCGGTCTCTAAGCATACGGCTAGTTTGGCCAAAGTATTGGTAACCACATAAACATTGTAAACAATAAATGACATTCTTATCTGAACATCGTATGATTTATTTGATGTTGATATATTGATTGTTATTGTTAAGAAACCTTCAACTTTTTCTTTGTTAAGATCGAATGTATTGGGGTTGTGGATTTCCTTATTTTTAAATTCACTTGGTGATAGTATGTTTTTCAGATTTTTTGCTTTCTTAAAAATGATGTCTGGATTATTTTTCAATCTATGTCCCAAAATTTGGTCATGTTTTATATAGTGCCAGTGTTTGTTTAAAATCTTTTTGATTTCATGATGTTGTGAGTTGTATTGCGTTATAAAAGGTATAAATAAGGGATCGTTTCTGTTTTGGTTAGGTTCTGATTTTTGTTTTGGTGCGAGTATCAAGTTCCTATCCATTTCTTTTACCTCTAATTGTGTTTTCTCCAAAGTGTGGATGTTATATCTTTTTTCAATGAATCTTTGTTTTAAGGTTTCTGATTGGGTGGAGTATTGATTAATATCTGAACAATTTTTCCTGATTCTGGTGAATTGATTTTTGGGGATATTTGTTTTCCATTTATTTAGGTGGCAGCTTTTATTGTGTATGTAGTTATTGGCATCTGTTTTTTTAAAAAAGGTTTTGGTTGTAATCATCATATTTTTAATTTCTATTTCAGTCCAAATAGTGAATTGAGTTTGTACTGAATTCATGAGTGAAATTAAGGCCTAGTATGTTGTTATTTAAGTCTTCTAGAAATAATTCTAGAAGTTCAGGTTCGCCTCTCCAAATTATAAATAGGTCATCTATATAGCGGTAATATAGCACAAGGTTCGCCCCCAGTTATGCTAATCTATTCATGGGTTATTTTGAACATAATTACATCAATTCTAGCCCATGGGGGGCGAACCTTGTGCTATATTACCGCTATATAGATGACCTATTTATAATTTGGAGAGGCGAACTTAAATAACAACATACTAGGCCTTAATTTCACTCATGAATTCAGTACAAATTCAATTCACTATTTGGACTTAGAAATAGAAATTAAAAATATGATGATTACAACCAAAACCTTTTTTAAAAAAACAGATGCCAATAACTACATACACAATAAAAGCTGCCACCTAAATAAATGGAAAACAAATATCCCCAAAAATCAATTCACCAGAATCAGGAAAAATTGTTCAGATATTAATCAATACTCCACCCAATCAGAAACCTTAAAACAAAGATTCATTGAAAAAAGATATAACATCCACACTTTGGAGAAAACACAATTAGAGGTAAAAGAAATGGATAGGAACTTGATACTCGCGCCAAAACAAAAATCAGAACCTAACCAAAACAGAAACGATCCCTTATTTATACCTTTTATAACGCAATACAACTCACAACATCATGAAATCAAAAAGATTTTAAACAAACACTGGCACTATATAAAACATGACCAAATTTTGGGACATAGATTGAAAAATAATCCAGACATCATTTTTAAGAAAGCAAAAAATCTGAAAAACATACTATCACCAAGTGAATTTAAAAATAAGGAAATCCACAACCCCAATACATTCGATCTTAACAAAGAAAAAGTTGAAGGTTTCTTAACAATAACAATCAATATATCAACATCAAAGAAATCATACGATGTTCAGATAAGAATGTCATTTATTGTTTACAATGTTTATGTGGTTACCAATACTTTGGCCAAACTAGCCGTATGCTTAGAGACCGCATAAGAGAACACCTTCACCATATCGAACATAAATCAACTAACACCAATCTATATAAACATTTTACTGAATATCATAATGGCAATATCCACCACCTGAAATATTGGGGAGTCAAAAAAGTTTTCCTTAATCCCAGAGGGGGAAATCTAGAAAACCTCCTACTTAGAAAAGAAGCGGAATATATTTACTCCTTTAAAACTTTATATCCACATGGATTAAATATGGAGTTTGATTTAAACTTTCTGATCTAATACTTTTAGATTTAAACATTCCTATATTTACATATATTCAAAGAGGAATATATCATATTACATCATCGTTTCGAAATTTGTCGCAACTTTTAACAGCATTCAGCTACAAAACTGCAAAATAATTAAAGCATTGTTATGCTGATGCAAAAATTCAAAGTTATCACATATGTCCAAACACCCCCCCCCCTTCTTTCCAACTCACAATTATATATAGTTTATTTTTTCCTATTCACAAAATTTTTTATATAGTTTATTTCCTACAACTATATAATGTCTTATAGAGGGCGCACACACAAACTAAACACACAATCAGATCAACTATGTTTAGAAAATTATGAGTAGCTTTATATGTTAAAATTTTCAATCAAGCTGACGTTATCATATCATTTCACAAATCTGTACTACAGCTAAAAATGTAACCGAACACACTGCTCAAATATCTGCACAAAGATTGGTCAACAAAGATTCTCTAATTAACCAATCAGGACCTACCTACCCCTTTTTAAATAGGACCGCGAACACTCTCAGAGGCATCTTGATAAAGGCACCCGCCGAAACGCGTAGATCTGCCCACCTGAGTGTGCACCCTCTTTGACAGTTTATGCCCACACTGTGGGATAAGAACTATCTTCCCTTCAACGGATTCAACTCTAACTAGCGCTTGAAATAATAAGCGCAAAAGAAGCAAAACAAAACACCGCACTACAGTCAGAACTGCCTCTTAGAGACTCCTGCAAACCCTGAACACCTACCAGCAAAATTATAAGGGTAAACAGTCTCAGAGACCAACGGATATTCCTAATTAAACTCCTGCTAAAGATCGAGGAATTTTCAAACGCTATAAGCCTCTTAGAGACTCCTGCAAACCCTGAACACCATACTAGCAAAAAATAGGGTATACAGTCTCAGAGACCAACGGATATTTCAAATTGAACCCCGCTAAACATCGAGGAACTTTCAAGCACCACAACAACGATAAAACGGCTAAGATTTTTCTTTAGCACAGCCAATGGAGATATACATTGTATCACCCTCTTTTAAAACTTTGTAACTCCTAACAAAGGAAACAGAAACAAATCTACTACTTGTTCCTATTAATCTCCAAAGCCACAAAAAGCAAAAAAGCAAGATTGTCAAATTAAAGGCTGTAATCACTCCAAACGTATATTGCCTCCGCAACGGTTTTTTATGACCCCATAAAGCTAAAAAGCTAAAAAGCCTTTTTACACTCAAGACAAAATCGTGAGTACCAGAATAACAATAATACGAAACTTTTAAAGCCTCAAAAGAGACTTTCTAGACCACAGAAGCAAGCAAAAAGTGTACAATATTATAGCAACTATTTTCTATCCTCCAGTATTGTTATTACAAATTATATATGGTATATTGTTTTATATGTCTTAAAGTAATAGAGCTCTATACTTTTATTATGCACATGTTTTAAAATGTTTTAAAGTGTTTTAAAATAAATATATTATTTTTTCAATCAAAACGTATAAGCATAAACTCTTATTTAGGTTACACAGTAACATACAAACACCACAAATTATACCTTTAGCTCCCCTCACCTTGGTTATTGTAGCACAAGGGGTTTGGAAATCTCAAGAGGCGAGATTACCAATAAATATTTTAGAACTCCGTGCAATTCTCAGAGCTCTTCAGTTTTGGCCTCTGTTAAAGAGAGAACCGTTCATTTGTTTTCAGAGAGACAATATCACAACAGTGGCATATGTCAATCATCAGGGTGGGACTCACAGTCCCCAAGCTATGAAAGAAGTATCTCGGATACTTACTTGGGCGGAATCCAGCTCCTGTCTAATCTCTGTGGTACATATCCCAGGTGAAGACAATTGGGAGGCGGATTATCTCAGCCGCCAGACTTTACATCCAGGGGAGTGGCCTTTCCATCCAGATGTGTTTTCTCAGATTGTTCAGATGTGGGGTCTTCCAGAGATAGATCTCATGGCCTCTCATCTAAACAAGAAACTTCCCAGATACCTGTCCAGGTCCAGGGATGTTCAGGCGGAAGCAGTGGATGCGCTGACACTTCCTTGGTGTTATCATCCTGCTTACATTTTCCCGCCTCTAGTTCTCCTTCCAAGAGTGATCTCCAAAATCATCATGGAACAATCATTTGTGTTGCTGGTGGCTCCAGCATGGCCACACAGGTTTTGGTATGCGGATCTGGTTCGGATGTCCAGTTGCCCACCTTGGCCACTTCCGTTACGGCCAGACCTACTATCTCAAGGTCTGTTTTTCCATCAGGATCTCAAATCATTAAATTTGAAGGTATGGAAATTGAACGCTTAGTACTAAGTCATAGAGGTTTCTCTGACTCAGTGATTAATACTATGTTACAAGCTTGTAAATCTGTCTCTAGAAAGATTTATTATAGAGTTTGGAAGACTTACATTTCATGGTGTTCTTCTCATAAATTCTCCTGGCATTCTTTTAGAATTCATAGAATTTTACAGTTTCTTCAGGATGGTTTGGATAAGGTTTTGTCTGCAAGTTCCTTGAAAGGACAAATCTTTGCTCTTTCTGTTTTATTTCACAGAAAGATTGCTATACTTCCTGATATTCACTGTTTTGTACAGGCTTTAGTTTGTATTAAGCCTGTTATTAAATCATTTTCTCCTCCTTGGAGTCTTAATTTGGTTCTGAAGGCTTTACAGGCTCCTCCATTTGAGCCTATGCATTCTTTGAACATTAAACTACTTTCTTGGAAAGTGTTCTTCCTTTTGGTCATCTCTGCTGCTAGAAGAGTTTCTGAGTTATCTGCTCTTTCTTGTGAGTCTCCTTTTCTGATTTTTCATCAGGATAAGGCAGTTTTGCAGACTTTATTTCAATTTTTACCTAAAGTAGTGAATTCTAACAACATTAGTAGAGAAATTGTTGTCCCTTCCTTGTGTCCTAATCCTAAGAATTCTTTGGAGAGATCCTTGCATTCTTTGGATGTGGTAAGAGCTTTGAAATATTATGTGGAAGCTACTGAAGATTTCAGGAAGACTTCCAGTCTATTTGTTTTATTTTCTGATCCTAGGAAAGGTCAGAAGGCTTCTGCTATTTCCTTGGCTTCTTGGTTGAAACTTTTGATTCATCAAGCTTATTTGGAGTCAGGTCAAGCCCCGCCTCAGAGAATTACAGCTCATTCTACTAGATCAGTCTCCACGTTGTGGGCTTTTAAGAATGAAGCTTCAGTTGATCAGATTTGCAAAGCAGCAACTTGGTGCTCTTTGCATACATTTACTAAATTCTACCGTTTTGATGTATTTGCTTCTTCGGAAGCAGTTTTTGGTAGAAAAGTTCTTCAGGCAGCTGTTTCAGTTTGATTCTTCTGCTTTTGATTTAAGTTTTTTTCTTTCAAAAATGAAAATAAACTTATTTTTTGGGTTGTGGATTAATTTTTTCAGCGGAATATGGCTGTTTTTATTTTTATTCCCTCCCTCTCTAGTGACTCTTGAGTGGAGATCCACATCTTGGGTATTGATATCCCATATGTCACTAGCTCATGGACTCTTGCCAATTACATGAAAGAAAACATAATTTATGTAAGATCTTACCTGATAAATTCATTTCTTTCATATTGGCAAGAGTCCATGAGACCCACCCTTTTTATGGTGGTTATGATTTTTTTTGTATAAAGCACAATTATTTCCAAATTTACTTTGTTGATGCTTTCTACTCCTTTCTTTATCACCCCAATGCTTGGCTATTCGTTAAACTGATTTGTGGGTGTGGTGAGGGGTGTATTTATAGGCATTTTGAGGTTTGGGAAACTTTGCCCCCCCCCCTGGTAGGAATGTATATCCTATACGTCACTAGCTCATGGACTCTTGACAATATGAAAGAAATTAATTTATCAGGTAAGTTCTTACATAAATTATGTTATTTGTCTATCTGTCTTTCTATCTATCTATCTCTCTATCTGTCTGTCTGTTTATAAGATTATATGTTCATATAATGTGTATATACTTAAAGGGACATTATACACTAGATTTTTCTTTGCATAAATGTTTTGTAGATGATCCATTTATATAGCCTATACTGTTTTGTTTTAAAAAAATGTATAGTTTTGCTTATTTTTAAATAAGATTGATCTGATTTTCAGACTCCTAACCAAGCCCCAACGTTTTAGGAGAATACTGACGTATACCTACTCGAGCTTGCTCCTGTTTGTGCATATGCAAACAAAGGGGGAGGGGGGGAGTGTCTTATTTCCCAATTGCAGTGGGCTTTCCACCTACCTTTTCAACAGAGCTAAACAAGGGAGCTTCTAATTAAGTTTTAAATGGTTTTATACTGGATGTTTATATCAATATCTGTGCATTCTATTCTTTATAGTAGTGTCTACTACATGCAGTTATATGAAAATGAGTGTATACTGTCCCTTTAAGGGATATCCATATAATATGCAATTATAATTACACACACATATACGTGTCTATATATGTAGGTGTAACTGTGGTGGGTCTAACATACATTTAGTGGTATTTTTGCATGTCATTGGTTATTTTAGTTGTAGGTTCAGGAAACACAAAACTGCTAGTACAGAAATACATTTCACATGAGCAATATTTGTACAAGTGACACAAAACAAATTGGGGCAGATTTAAGATGCAGCGTATGCGGCTGTTTCCGACGGAAACTTAAGTTAAGAAGCAGCGGATATGATCGAAGTATTGACACCCCTTGCTAGCGGCGAATTGGCCGCAAATCTGCAGGGAGCGGCATTGCACAAGCATTTTACACGAAATGCTTGTACACTGATAAATGCAGGGGCGGACACGATCTTTATAGCCCGCACATTAATAAATCGGCCCCATTTAATCATTTTAAGTAGAGAGATTAAACTTTACATGTCATAGGTTAAAGTGTAAGGGTTAAACAAAGATACATTAAAGTAAAGTGTTACTCATATATACAGTTTCTAAAAAAATAATTCATATAAATATTACTTTTTTTTTCTAAGAGTTAAAAGGGATATGGTATATGACAAGGTATTTGACTGGAAAGGGCTATAATGTATGTATTTGCATATATACTGTATATATATATATATATATATATATATATATATATATATATATATATATATATATGTATGTGTGTGTGTCTAAATATGAATATGGGTGTATATGTGTGTGTATTTATGTGTTTATTGATGAATATATATATATATATATATATATATATACATACAGTATATACACTTAGGAGCCCTTTACACTCAAATACCTTTTAAATTAGAAAAATATGTTTTTACTGTAAATACTTTACATTCCAATGTTCTTATCTTAAAAACTGTTCTTTGTATGTTTAAATATATCTGTAAATATCTATCCCAGGTGAAGACAATTGGGAGGCGGATTATCTCAGCCGCCAGACTTTACATCCAGGGGAGTGGCCTTTCCATCCAGATGTGTTTTCTCAGATTGTTCAGATGTGGGGTCTTCCAGAGATAGATCTCATGGCCTCTCATCTAAACAAGAAACTTCCCAGATACCTGTCCAGGTCCAGGGATGTTCAGGCGGAAGCAGTGGATGCGCTGACACTTCCTTGGTGTTATCATCCTGCTTACACTTTCCCGCCTCTAGTTCTCCTTCCAAGAGTGATCTCCAAAATCATCATGGAACAATCATTTGTGTTGCTGGTGGCTCCAGCATGGCCACACAGGTTTTGGTATGCGGATCTGGTTCGGATGTCCAGTTGCCCACCTTGGCCACTTCCGTTACGGCCAGACCTACTATCTCAAGGTCTGTTTTTCCATCAGGATCTCAAATCATTAAATTTGAAGGTATGGAAATTGAACGCTTAGTACTAAGTCATAGAGGTTTCTCTGACTCAGTGATTAATACTATGTTACAAGCTTGTAAATCTGTCTCTAGAAAGATTTATTATAGAGTTTGGAAGACTTACATTTCATGGTGTTCTTCTCATAAATTCTCCTGGCATTCTTTTAGAATTCATAGAATTTTACAGTTTCTTCAGGATGGTTTGGATAAGGTTTTGTCTGCAAGTTCCTTGAAAGGACAAATCTTTGCTCTTTCTGTTTTATTTCACAGAAAGATTGCTATACTTCCTGATATTCACTGTTTTGTACAGGCTTTAGTTCGTATTAAGCCTGTTATTAAATCATTTTCTCCTCCTTGGAGTCTTAATTTGGTTCTGAAGGCTTTACAGGCTCCTCCATTTGAGCCTATGCATTCTTTGGACATTAAACTACTTTCTTGGAAAGTGTTCTTCCTTTTGGTCATCTCTGCTGCTAGAAGAGTTTCTGAGTTATCTGCTCTTTCTTGTGAGTCTCCTTTTCTAATTTTTCATCAGGATAAGGCAGTTTTGCAGACTTTATTTCAATTTTTACCTAAAGTAGTGAATTCTAACAACATTAGTAGAGAAATTGTTGTCCCTTCCTTGTGTCCTAATCCTAAGAATTATTTGGAGAGATCCTTGCATTCTTTGGATGTGGTAAGAGCTTTGAAATATTATGTGGAAGCTACTGAAGATTTCAGGAAGACTTCCAGTCTATTTGTTTTATTTTCTGATCCTAGGAAAGGTCAGAAGGCTTCTGCTATTTCCTTGGCTTCTTGGTTGAAACTTTTGATTCATCAAGCTTATTTGGAGTCAGGTCAAGCCCCGCCTCAGAGAATTACAGCTCATTCTACTAGATCAGTCTCCACGTTGTGGGCTTTTAAGAATGAAGCTTCAGTTGATCAGATTTGCAAAGCAGCAACTTGGTCCTCTTTGCATACATTTACTAAATTCTACCGTTTTGATGTATTTGCTTCTTCGGAAGCAGTTTTTGGTAGAAAAGTTCTTCAGGCAGCTGTTTCAGTTTGATTCTTCTGCTTTTGATTTAAGTTTTTTTCTTTCAAAAATGAAAATAAACTTATTTTTTGGGTTGTGGATTAATTTTTTCAGCGGAATATGGCTGTTTTTATTTTTATTCCCTCCCTCTCTAGTGACTCTTGAGTGGAGATCCACATCTTGGGTATTGATATCCCATATGTCACTAGCTCATGGACTCTTGCCAATTACATGAAAGAAAACATAATTTATGTAAGATCTTACCTGATAAATTCATTTCTTTCATATTGGCAAGAGTCCATGAGACCCACCCTTTTTATGGTGGTTATGATTTTTTTTGTATAAAGCACAATTATTTCCAAATTTACTTTGTTGATGCTTTCTACTCCTTTCTTTATCACCCCAATGCTTGGCTATTCGTTAAACTGATTTGTGGGTGTGGTGAGGGGTGTATTTATAGGCATTTTGAGGTTTGGGAAACTTTGCCCCCCCCCTGGTAGGAATGTATATCCTATACGTCACTAGCTCATGGACTCTTGACAATATGAAAGAAATTAATTTATCAGGTAAGTTCTTACATAAATTATGTTATTTGTCTATCTGTCTTTCTATCTATCTATCTCTCTATCTGTCTGTCTGTTTATAAGATTATATGTTCATATAATGTGTATATACTTAAAGGGACATTATACACTAGATTTTTCTTTGCATAAATGTTTTGTAGATGATCCATTTATATAGCCTATACAGTTTTGTTTTAAAAAAATGTATAGTTTTGCTTATTTTTAAATAAGATTGATCTGATTTTCAGACTCCTAACCAAGCCCCAACGTTTTAGGAGAATACTGACGTATACCTACTCGAGCTTGCTCCTGTTTGTGCATATGCAAACAAAGGGGGAGGGGGGGAGTGTCTTATTTCCCAATTGCAGTGGGCTTTCCACCTACCTTTTCAACAGAGCTAAACAAGGGAGCTTCTAATTAAGTTTTAAATGGTTTTATACTGGATGTTTATATCAATATCTGTGCATTCTATTCTTTATAGTAGTGTCTACTACATGCAGTTATATGAAAATGAGTGTATACTGTCCCTTTAAGGGATATCCATATAATATGCAATTATAATTACACACACATATACGTGTCTATATATGTAGGTGTAACTGTGGTGGGTCTAACATACATTTAGTGGTATTTTTGCATGTCATTGGTTATTTTAGTTGTAGGTTCAGGAAACACAAAACTGCTAGTACAGAAATACATTTCACATGAGCAATATTTGTACAAGTGACACAAAACAAATTGGGGCAGATTTAAGATGCAGCGTATGCGGCTGTTTCCGACGGAAACTTAAGTTAAGAAGCAGCGGATATGATCGAAGTATTGACACCCCTTGCTAGAGGCGAATTGGCCGCAAATCTGCAGGGAGCGGCATTGCACAAGCATTTTACACGAAATGCTTGTACACTGATAAATGCTGGGGCGGACACGATCTTTATAGCCCGCACATTAATAAATCGGCCCCATTTAATCATTTTAAGTAGAGAGATTAAACTTTACATGTCATAGGTTAAAGTGTAAGGGTTAAACAAAGATACATTAAAGTAAAGTGTTACTCATATATACAGTTTCTAAAAAAATAATTCATATAAATATTACTTTTTTTTTCTAAGAGTTAAAAGGGATATGGTATATGACAAGGTATTTGACTGGAAAGGGCTATAATGTATGTATTTGCATATATACTGTATATATATATATATATATATATATATATATATATATATATATATATATATGTATGTGTGTGTGTCTAAATATGAATATGGGTGTATATGTGTGTGTATTTATGTGTTTATTGATGAATATATATATATATATATATATATATATACATACAGTATATACACTTAGGAGCCCTTTACACTCAAATACCTTTTAAATTAGAAAAATATGTTTTTACTGTAAATAATTTACATTCCAATGTTCTTATCTTAAAAACTGTTCTTTGTATGTTTAAATATATCTGTAAATATCTATACCTGAATATATTCATATAGATAGATAGGTATAGATATATATTTTACAAAAAATAATTATATATATATAAAAATAAAGAGAACAATTTTCTTCTACGTGAAAATCATTGGAATCTAAAATATTTATAACTACTTTCGGGTTGAGCGCTGTTGGTCTAATGCATTGTCGGATTAGCACATGAGCGATAGGTGTGTTTTTTTAAAGCAAACTCTATTGAAGTCTATGGGGAGAACATTTTAACGCAGTTGCAATATCAGAAGTCCTGCTGTTATCGGTCATCGGGTTTTGCTCACAAAACAATTTACGTTCCACTTGTAATATTCGCACTAACCGCCCGGGTAAAAAAAAGTTTACTTTGAGTGGTGTTTGTGCGCAAGCGAAAAAATGATTTAGCGTTGCACTTGTAATCGAGCCCTATATCAGTATATATCTCTATATAAAGCTGTGCATAAGCGTGTGCATGTCTGCATGTGTGAGCCCATGTCAGTATATATCTCTATATATAGCTGTGCATAAGCGTGTGCGTGTCTGCGTGTGTGAGCCTATATCAGTATATATCTCTATATATAGCTGTGCATTAGCATGTGCGTGTCTGTGTGTGAGCCTATATCAGTATATATCTCTATATATAGCTGTGCATTAGCATGTGCGTGTGTGAGCCTATATCAGTATATATCTCTATATATAGCTGTGCATAAGCGTGTCTGCGTGTGTGAGCCTATATCAGTATATATCTCTATATATAGCTGTGCATAAGTGTGTGCGTATCTGCGTGTGTGAGCCTATATCAGTATATATCTCTATATATAGCTGTGCATAAGCGTGTGCGTGTCTGCGTGTGTAGGACTATTTCAGTATATATCTCTATATATATCTGTGCATAAGCGTGGGCGTGTCTGCGTGTGTGAGCCCATATCAGTATATATCTCTATATATAGCTGTGCATAAGCGTGTGCGTGTCTGCATGTGTGAGCCCATGTCAGTATATATCTCTATAAATAGCTGTGCATAAGCATGTGGCTGTCTACGTGTGTGAGCCTATATCAGTATATATCTCTATATATATAGCTGTGCATAAGCGTGTGCGTGTCTGCATGTGTGAGCCTATATCAGTATATATCTCTATATATAGCTGTGCATTAGCATGTGCGTGTGTGAGCCTATATCAGTATATATCTCTATATATAGCTGTGCATAAGCGTGTCTGCGTGTGTGAGCCTATATCAGTATATATCTCTATATATAGCTGTGCATAAGCGTGTGCGTGTCTGCGTGTGTGAGCCTATATCAGTATATATATCTATATATAGCTGTGCATAAGCGTATCTGCGTGTGTGAGCCTATATCAGTATATATCTCTATATATAGCTGTGCATAAGCGCGTGCGTATCTGCGTGTGTGAGCCTATATCAGTATATATCTCTATATATAGCTGTGCATAAGCGTGTGCGTGTCTGCGTGTGTGAGACTATTTCAGTATATATCTCTATATATAGCTGTGCATAAGCGTGGGCGTGTCTGCGTGTGTGAGCCTATATCAGTATATATCTCTATATATAGCTGTGCATAAGCGTGTGCGTGTCTGCATGTGTGAGCCCATGTCAGTATATATCTCTATAAATAGCTGTGCATAAGCATGTGGCTGTCTACGTGTGTGAGCATATATCAGTATATATCTCTATATATAGCTGTGCATAAGCGTGTGCGTGTCTGCATGTGTGAGCCTATATCAGTATATATCTCTATATATAGCTGTGCATAAGTGTGTGCGTGTCTGCATGTGTGAGCCCATGTCAGTATTTATCTCTATATATAGCTTTGCATAAGCGTGTGCGTGTGTGAGCCTATATCAGTAGCCTATATCAGTATATATGTCTATATATAGCTGTGCATAAGCGTGTGCGTAACTGCGTGTGTGAGCCTATATCAGTATATATCTATATATATATAGCTGTGCATAAGCGTGTGCGTGTCTGCGTGTGTGAGCCTATATCAGTATGTATATCTCTCTATATATAGCTGTGCATAAGCGTGTGCGTGTCTGGGTGTGTGAGCCTATATCAGTATATGGGGGGTAGTTATCAACGCGTCTACTTTTCCTGCCTTCGCCGGTTCAATACGCCCGCCTAAGCTCGCCTACCATCGCCGCAGCGAACCTGCAAAATTTCGCCTAAGTTATCAAAAAAAGCTGTCAAAAAGCCACGCACCAAGTACGGGGCGATGAGCAGCGGACTGTGAGAGTTATCACTCATCCGATCTCGCTGCTCTTCGGCTTTTTTACAGCTTTCTTGCTAGCCTGTCACTAAGCACCCACACTAAACTACACTGTTCTACCCCCTATACCGGCGCCCCCGGAGCTAAATAAAGTTATTAACCCCTAAACCGCCGCTCCTAGACCCCGCCGCAACTCTTATAAATGTATTAACCCCTAAACCGTCGCTCCCGGACACCGCCGCCACCTACATTATACCTATTAACCCCTATACCGCCGCCCTCTATAATAAAGTTATTAACCCCTATCCTGCCGATCCCGGACCTCGCTGCAAATAAATAAATAATTTAACCCCTAAACCGCCGCTCCCGGACCCCGCCGCAACCTATATTAAACTTATTAACCCCTATCCTGCCCCCCCTACACCGTCGCCACCTATAATAAATTTATTAACCCCTATCCTGCCCCCCACTACACCGCCGCCACTGTAATAAAATTATTAACCCCTAAACCTAAGTCTAACACTAACCCTAACACCCCCCTATTTAAATATTAATTAAATAAATCTAAATAATATTTCTCTTATTAACTAAATTAATCCTATTTAAAACTAAATACTTACCTTTAAAATAAACCCTAATATAGCTACAATATAAATAATAATTATATTGTAGCTATCTTAGGATTTATTTTTATTTTACAGGTAACTTTCAATTTATTTTAACTAGGTACAATAGCTATTAAATAGTTATTAACTATTTAATAGCTACCTAGCTAAAATAAAGAGAAATTTACCTGTAAAATAAATCCTAACCTAAGTTACAATTACACCTAACACTACACTATACTTTAATAAATTATTCCTATTTAAAACTAAATACTTACCTGTAAAATAAACCCTAAGATAGCTACAATATAATTAATAATTACATTGTAGCTATTTTAGGATTTATATTTATTTTACAGGTAACTTTGTATTTATTTTAGCTAGTTAGAATAGTTATTAAATAGTTATTAACTATTTAATAACTACCTAGCTAAAAGAAATACAAAATTACCTGTAAAATTAATCCTAACCTAAGTTACAATTAAACCTAATACTACACTATCATTAAATTAATTAAATAAATTACCTACAAATAACTACAATTAAATACAATTACATAAACTAACTAAAGTACAAAAAAATAAAAAAAGCTAAGTTACAAAAAATAAAAAAAATAAGTTACAGACATTTAAAAAATATTACAACAATTTTAAGCTACTTACACCTAATCTAAGCCCCCTAATAAAATAACAAAGCCTCCCAAAATAAAAAAATGCCCTACCCTATTCTAAATTAAAAAAGTTCAAAGCTCTTTTACCTTACCAGCCCTTAAAAGGGCCTTTTGCGGGGCATGACCCAAAGAATTCTGCTCTTTTGCCTGTAAAAGAAAAATACAACCCCCCCAACATTAAAACCCACCACCCACATACCCCTAAGCTAACCCAAACCCCCCTTAAATAAACCTAACACTACCCCCCTGAAGATCATCCTACCTTGAGTTGTCTTCGGAATTAAGGTAGGAATAATCTGATTGGCTGATTGAATCAGCCAATCAGATTGAGCTCGCATTCTATTGGCTGATCGGAACAGCCAATAGAATGCGAGCTCAATCTGATTGGCTGATTGGATCAGCCAATCGGATTGAACTTCAATCTGATTGGCTGATTCAATCAGCCAATCAGATTTTTCCTACCTTAATTCCGATTGGCTGATAGAATCCTATCAGCCAATCGGAATTGAAGGGACGCCATCTTGGATGACGTCCCTTAAAGGAGCCTTCATTCGTCGGTAGTCCGTCGGGGAAGAAGGATGTTCCGCGTCGGCGGAATGAAGATGGATCCTGAAGAAGAAGATTGAAGACCCCGCTTGGAAGATGACATCGCCCGGATGGAAGACTTCTTCAGCGCCGCTTGGAAGATGACATCGCCCGGATGGAAGACTTCTTCAGCGCCCCTTGGAGGATCACTTCTGCCGTTCCGGATCTCCTCTTCGAAAACAACTCAAGGTAGGATGATCTTCAGGGGGGTAGTGTTAGGTTTATTTAAGGGGGGTTTGGGTTAGATTAGGGGTATGTGGGTGGTGGGTTTTAATGTTGGGGGGGGTTGTATTTTTCTTTTACAGGCAAAAGAGCAGTTTTCTTTGGGGCATGCCCCGCAAAAGGCCCTATTAAGGGCTGGTAAGGTAAAAGAGCATTGAACTTTTTTAATTTAGAATAGGGTAGGGCATTTTTTTTATTTTGGGGGGCTTTGTTATTTTATTAGGGGGCTTAGATTAGGTGTAAGTAGCTTAAAATTGTTGTAATAATTTTTAAATGTTTGTAACTTTATTTTTTTTATTTTTTGTACTTTAGTTAGTTTATGTAATTGTATTTAATTGTAGTTATTTGTAGTTAATTTATTTAACTAATTTAATGATAGTGTAGTGTTAGGTTTAATTGTAACTTAGGTTAGGATTTATTTTACAGGTAACTTTGTATTTCTTTTAGCTAGGTAGTTATTAAATAGTTAATAACTATTTAATAACTATTCTAACTAGCTAAAATAAATACAAAGTTACCTGTAAAATAAATATAAATCCTAAAATAGCTACAATGTAATTATTAATTACATTGTAGCTATCTTAGGGTTTATTTTACAGGTAAGTATTTAGTTTTAAATAGGATTAATTTAGTTAATAATAGAAATATTATTTAGATTTATTTAATTAATATTTAAGTTAGGGGGGTGTTAGGGTTAGTGTTAGACTTAGGTTTAGGGGTTAATAATTTTATTACAGTGGCGGTGGTGTAGGGGGGGCAGGATAGGGGTTAATAAATTTATTATAGGTGGCGACGGTGTAGGGGGGGCAGGATAGGGGTTAATAAGTTTAATATAGGTTGCGGCAGGGTCCGGGAGCGGCGGTTTAGGGGTTAAATTATTTATTTATTTGCGGCGAGGTCCGGGATTGGCAGGATAGGGGTTAATAACTTTATTATAGAGGGCGGCGGTATAGGGGGGGCAGGATAGGGGTTAATAGGTATAATGTAGGTGGCGGCGGGGTCTGGGAGTGGCGGTTTAGGGGTTAATACATAAATTATAGTTGCGGCGGGGTCAGGGAGCGGCGGTTTAGGGGTTAATACATATATTATAGTTGCGGCGGGGTCAGGGAGCGGCGGTTTAGGGGTTAACATGTTTATTATAGTGGCGGTGGGCTCTGAGAGCGGCGGCTTAGGGGGTAATACATTTGTTTAGTTTCGGCAGTGTAGGGGGGACAGATTAGGGGTGTTTAGACTCGGGGTACATGTTAGGGTGTTAGGTGTAGACAGCTCCCATAGGAATCAATGGTATGTCTGACAGCAGCGAACATGAGCTTTCGCTAAGGTCAGACTCCCATTGATTCCTATGGGATCTGCCACCTCCAGGGCGGCGGATTGAAAACCAGGTACGCTGGGCCGGAAAAGTGCTGAGCGTACCTGCTAGTTTTTTGATAACTAACAAAAGTAGTCAGATTGTGCCGAACTTGTGTGCGGAACATCTGGAGTGACGTAAGAATCGATCTGTGTCGGGCTGAGTCCGGCGGATCGAAGCTTACGTCACAAAATTCTACTTTTGCCGGTCTGTAGCCTTTGATAACTAAGGCGAATCAGCCTCGCCACAAATACGCTGCGGAATTCCAGCGTATTTGAGGTTGACGGCTTGATAACTACCCCCCTATATCTCTATATATAGCTGTGCATAAGCGTGTGCCTGTCTGCGTGTGTGAGCCTATATCAGTATATATATCTATATATAGCTGTGCATAAGCGTGTGCGTGTCTGCGTGTGTGAGCCTATATCAGTGTATATATCTATATATAGCTGTGCATAAGCATGTCTGCATGTGTGAGCCTATATCAGTATATATCTCTGTATATAGCTGTGTATAAGCGTGTGCGTGTGTGAGCCTATATCAGTATATATGTCTATATATAGCTGTGCATAAGCGTGTGCGTGTCTGCGTGTGTGAGCCTATATCAGTATATATGTCTATATATAGCTGTGCATAAGCGTGTGCGTGAGCCTATATCAGGGTACTTAAGTGAGTGTATTTGACTTATATTCATATTACTGTGAGTAGGAAATGTGTGGAGGATACAGAGGGGAAGAGGAAGTTGTGTGAAGGGGAACTCAGCTCCATCGCTCTAATCTTACAGCAAACTGCATTATTTACATAAGTTTCTGGGAAAGGGAGATTACTGCGCTTTGTTGGATATTTCCCGATCAGAACGGTGTTACATTACTCTGACTCGTCTAATTATATCCCTCACGCGTTTCACATCTGATAAGGAATTGTTTTGGTCTGGAGACAAAGGTGTTGCTTTTTATTAGAAAACAAATTCTCTTAATGGTTTTAAACGTGTGATAAATAAATAGTTACAAATAAACAAAACAAAATCTTATACTCTGTCTTTCTCTCTCTTTCTCTCTCTTTTGTTCTTTCTCTCTCTCTTTCTCTCTGTCTTTCTATCTTTTTCTCTCTCTGTGTGTCTTTCTCTCACTCTCTGTCTTTCTCTCTCTCTCTCTTTCTCTCTCTCTCTCTTTCTCTCTCTCTTTCTCTCTCTCTCTCTCTCTCTCTCTCTCTCTCTTTTTCTCTCTCTTTCTTTCTCTTTCTCTCTCTTTCTCTCTCTTTCTCTCTGTCTTTCTCTCTGTCTTTCTCTCTCTCTCTCTCTCTCTCTGTCTTTCTCTCTCTCTTTCTCTCTCTCTTTCTCTCTCTTTCTCTCTTCCTTTCTCTCTCTCTCTCTCTCTCTCTCTTTTTCTCTCTCTCACTCTCTGTCTCTTTTTCTCTGTCTGTCTTTCTATCTACCTCTTTCTCTCTCTTTCTCTCTGTCTTTCTCTCTCTCTCTCTCTCTCTCTCTCTGTCTTTCTCTCTTTCTCTCTCTCTTTCTCTCTTCCTTTCTCTCTCTCTCTCTCTCTCTCTCTCTCTTTTTCTCTCTCTCACTCTCTGTCTCTTTTTCTCTGTCTGTCTTTCTATCTACCTCTTTCTCTCTCTCTCTCTCTCTCTGTCTTTCTCTCTTTCTCTCTCTCTCTGTCTTTCTTTCTCTTGCTCTTTCTTTCTTTCTTTCTTTCTTTCTTTCTCTTGCTCTTTCTTTCTTTCTTTCTTTCTTTCTCTCTCTTTATCTCTTCCTTTCTCTCTCTTTATCTCTTCCTTTCTCTCTCTTTCTCTCTCTCTCTTTTTATCTCTCTCTTTCTTACTTACTCTCTCTTTCTCTCTCTCTCTTTCTCTCTCTCTTTCTCTCTCTTTCTCTCTTCCTTTCTCTCTCTCGCTCTCTCTTTTTCTCTCTCTTTCTCTCTCTTTATCTCTTCCTTTCTCTCTCTTTCTCTCTCTCTCTCTCTCTTTTTATCTCTCTCTCTTTCTTACTTACTCTCTCTCTCTTTCTCTCTCTCTCTCTTTCTCTCTCTCTTTCTCTCTCTTTATCTCTTCCTTTCTATCTCTCTCTTTCTCTCTCTCTATTTCTCTCTCTCTCCCTTTCTCTCTGCCTATCTCTCTTTCTCTCTCTCTCTTTCTTCCTTTCTCTCTCTCTCTCTTCCTTTTTCTCTCTCTCTCTCTCCCGTTCTCTCTCTCTCTCTCTCTCTTCCTTCCTTTCTCTCTCTCTCTCTCTCTCTCTCTCTGTCTCCCTCCTGTTGTCTCTCTCTGTCTGTCTCTCTCTCCCTTTCTCTCTCTCTCTCTCTCTCTCTCTCTGTCTCTCTCTCTCCCTTTCTCTCTCTCTCTCTTCCTTTCTCTCTCTCTCTCTTCCTTTCTCTCTCTCTCTCTCTCTCTCTCTCTCTCTCTCTCTCTCTCTCTCTTCCTTTCTCTCTCTCTCTCTCTCTATCTATATATATATATATATATATATATATATATAGTGATCAAGTGCGCATGTGCACGATACGTGTCTGTGTGAGATTACCTGCCGACACTGCTTTACTACACGTTTTTATGTTTGCTGCTGGAACTTTTCTACTTATGCTTTTAATGATATTGCATTAAAGTCTTGCGGCTAGATTACGAGTTCTGCGTTAGGGTAAAAAAGCAGCGTTAAGAGGTCCTAACGCTGCTTTTTTAAGCCCGCTGGTATTACGAGTCTTGAAGGTTTAAGGTCACCGCACACTTCTTTGGCTTTACCGCAAAACGACTTACGTAAACTTCGTAAAGTCTTTTTTCTATGGGACTTCCATAGCACCGGTATTACGAGTCTGTCCTGGGAGGCCAAAAAGTGAGCGGTACACCCTACCCTGTCAAGAGTCCTACCGCATTTAAAAGTCAGTAGTTAAGAGTTTTATGGTACAATGCTGTAACATAAAACTCATAACTAAAGTGCTAAAAAGTACACTAACACCCATAAACTACCTATTAACCCCTAAACCGAAAGCCTCCCGCATCGCAAATACTAAAATAAAAGGGATTTATTTTTATTTTACAGGCAAGTTTGTATTTATTTTAACTAGGTACAATAGTTATTAAATAGTTATTAACTATTTAATAACTACCTAGTTAAAATAAAGACACATTTACCTGTAAAATAAAACCTAACCTAAGTTACACTAACACCTAACACTACACTATAATTAAATAAATTAACTAAATTAAATACAATTTCCTACATTAAATTAAATTAGCTAAAGTACAAAAAAAAAAAAACACTAAATTACAGAAAATAATAAACAAATTACAGAAATTTTAACTAATTACACCTAATCTAATAGCCCTATTAAAATAAAAAAAAAAACTAGCCTAAACTAAACTACCAATAGCCCTTAAAAGGGCCTTTTGCGGGGCATTGCCCCAAAGTAATCAGCTCTTTTACCTGTAAAAAAAATACAAACAACCCCCCTAACAGTAAAACCCACCACCCACACAACCAACCCCCCAAACAAAATAATAAATAAAAAAAACCTAAGCTCCCCATTGCCCTGAAAAGGGCATTTGGATGGGCATTGCCCTTAAAAGGGCAGTTAGCTCTTTTGCCGCCCAAACCCTAATCTAAAAAATAAAACCCACCCAATACACCCTTAAAAAAACCTAACACTAACCCCCTGAAGATCGACTTGCCGGGAGACGTCTTCATCCAACCGGGCAGAAGTGGTCCTCCAGACGGGCAGAAGTCTTCATCCATCCGGCGCGGAGCGGGTCCATCTTCAAGACATCCGACGCGGAGCATCCTCTTCACTTGACGACTAAAATAGAATGAAGGTACCTTTAAGTGACGTCATCCAAGATGGCGTCCCTTAGATTCCGATTGGCTGAATTCCAATTCAATCAGCCAATCAGAATTAAGGTAGAAAAAAATCCTATTGGCTGATGCAATCAGCCAATAGGATTGAGCTTGCATTCTATTGGCTGATTGGAACATTTCTACCTTAATTCCGATTGGCTGATAGAATTCTATCAGCCAATCGGAATCTAAGGGACGCCATCTTGGATGACGTCACATAAAGGTACCTTCATTCATTGCATCGGATGTCTTGAAGATGGACCTGCTCCGCGCCGGATGGATGAAGATAGAAGATACCATCTTCCCGGGAAGTCTATCTTCAGGGGGTTAGTATTAGGTTTTTTTACGGGTGTATTGGGTGGGTTTTATTTTTTAGATTAGGGTTTGGGCGGCAAAAGAGCTAACTGCCCTTTTAAGGGCAATGCCCATCCAAATGCCCTTTTCAGGGCAATGGGGAGCTTAGATTTATTTAGCTAGTATTTTATTTGGGGGGTTGGTTGTGTGGGTGGTGGGTCTTACTGTTGGGGGGTTGGTTGTATTTTTTTACAGGTAAAAGAGCTGATTACTTTGGGGAAATGCCTCGCAAAAGGCCCTTTTAAGGGCTATTGGTAGTTTAGTTTAGGCTAGGTTTTTTATTTTTATTTTGGGGGGGCTTTTTTATTTTAATAGGGCTATTAGATTAGGTGTAATTAGTTTAAATTATTAAACTAAAAATTAAACTAAAAATTAAATTCCTGTAATTTGTTTATTATTTTCTGTAATTTAGTGGGGGGGGGGGGTTGTACTTTAGCTACTTTAATTTAATTCAGGTAATTGTATTTAATTTAGTTAATTTATTTAATTATAGTGTAGTGTTAGGTGTTAGTGTAACTTAGGTCAGGTTTTATTTTACAGGTAAATTTGTCTTTTTTTTAACTAGGTAGGGGGCGGCAGATTAGGGGTTAATAAATGTAGGTAGGTGGTGGCGATGTTAGGGCCGACAGATTATGGGTTAATAATATTTAACTAATGTTTGCAAGGCGGGAGTGCGGCGGTTTAGGGGTTAATATGTATATTATAGTGGCGGCGACATTGGGGCAGCAGATTAGGGGTTAATAAGTGTAGGTAGGTGTCGGCGATGTTGGGGGCGGCAGATTAGGGGTTAATAAATATAATGTAGGTGTCGGCGATGTTGGGGGCGGCAGATTAGGGGTTAATAAATATAATGTAGGTGTCGGCGATGTTGGGGCAGCAGATTAGGGGTTCATAAGTATAATGTAGGTGGCGGCGGTGTCCGGAGCGGCGGATTAGGGGTTAATAATTATAATGTAGGTGGCAGCGATGTTGGGGGCAGCAGATTAGGGGTTAATAAGTGTAAGATTAGGGGTGTTTAGACTCGGGGTTCATTTTAGGGTGTTAGGTGTAGACATAAATTTCATTTCCCCATAGGAATCAATGGGGCTGCGTTAAGGAGTTTTACGCTGCTTTTTTGCAGGTGTTAGACTTTTTTTCAGCCGGCTCTCCCCGTTGATTCCTATGGGGAAATTGTGCACGAGCACGTTACACCAGCTCACGGCTGATTTAAGCAGCGCTGGTATTAGAGTGCGGTAATGAGCAAAATTTTGCTCAACGCTCACTTCTTGTCTATTAATGACGGGTTTCTGAAAACTCGTAATACCAGCGTTGTATGTAAGTGAGCGGTGAGACAAAACTGCTCGTTAGCACCACATAGCCTCTAACGCAAAACTCGTAATCTAGGCCTTGGACTTTTACCTTTGATATCCGTGAGAGCTCTCTTTATACTGTGCGCCGTTTTTCTTGGATTCTATACTGTAATAGATTAGTGGAAATTTCCATCTTTATATATAAATAATTTTTCAGGCTTTTGAACAAATACATAAAATATGTAAACTTAAAAAGCATAATTACACGCAGCAATATATGTTGTCCTTTTTTCTGTAGATTGTGAGTTTTCCAGTTCTGAGAATAGGT
>NC_069505.1:633700307-633817807 GCF_027579735.1 Bombina bombina | reverse complement strand
AGAGAGTTCCTCTTGTGTTAGACCAAGTAGCCTTTGTAGTTTAGTTTTAAACAAGATGAAAATAAATAGAAGTGTATAATATATTTCCTGCACAGTAGCAAGACCGAGGGCTCGTGACAATAGTGTTTTATAAGTGGCGTTGGCAGTTGTTTTATTCTCTTGGTATATCGAATTTAACAGATGTTTCATTTGAAGGTTTTCCCTTTGCTCTCGTTCTTATTTTTTCAAATCAGAAACCTTCAGCAGCTCACTTGACTTTGTTCATCTAAAACTCTAAATGTTTTTTTACTTTGTACTCATTAGTGAGTGATAATTGTGTGTAAATAAGACGTGTGACTGGTGCACATGTAGTGCATTTACAAATGGGTCAGGGACAAAAGCACACCGGAAAGAACTTATCAATACTAAAGTCAGGAATATACCAAGTCAGGAAGTAAATGCAGCTTTCCCTGTCTTGTACTATGGAATGAACCAGGCCGACATCTTGGAAGCAGAACTAGTTTTGGCCGTCTTGTACTATGGAAATTAACCAGGTCAGCAACTTGGAAGCAGAATTGGATTTGCTAGTTTTTAAACCTAAAATGGACCAGGTCAGCAACTTGGAAGCAGAATTGGATTTGCTAGTTTTTAAACCTAAAATGGATCAGGTCAGCAACTTGGAAGCAGAATTGGACTTGCTAGTTTTGTAGTCTGGAATGGACCAGGTCAGCAACTTAGAACCAGAGTTGTATTTGCTAGTTTTGAAACCTGGAATGGATCAGGTCAGAAACTTAGAAGCAGAATTGGACTTGCCAGTCTTGTAGTCTGTTATGGACCAGGTCAGAAATTTGGAAGCAGAATAAGACTAGCCAGTCTTGTAGTCTTGAATGGATTAGGTCAGCAACTTGGAAGCAGAATTGGACTTGCCAGTCTTGTAGACTGGAATGGACCAGGTCAGCAACTTGAAATCAGAATTGAACTTGCCAGAATATTTTACAATGAGAAAGGAAATGTAATTGGAAGTTAGACTGTCGAGTGCTTTGTAAGTTAGGGTTAATACTATAAATTGTATTCTGGAGCATATGGGGAGCCAGTGTAGAGACTGGCAGAGCGGAGCAGCTGATAGATCGGCGACTTAGGTGGATGAGTCTAACAGAAGGATTCATAATAGATTGGAGGTAGGAGAGGCGGTGTTTTGGAAGGCCATTTAGAAGTAGATTGCAATAATCAATGCGTGACAAAATGAGGGAATGAATAAGTATATTTGTAGTTTTTTGAGTAAGGAAGGGACGAATTCTGGAAATGTTGCGTAGGTGTGAATGGCAGGATTTGGTAAGTGCTTGTATATGTGGGTTGAATGTGAGTTCTGAGTCAAGTGTGACCTCCAAGACAGCGGACCTGGGGTGAGGTGTTGAGAATAGAGTCTCCAACCGTCAGAGAAATGTCAGGTGTTGGATGTCTGGAAGAGGGAGGAATAAGAAGCAGCTCAGTTTTGGACAGATTAAGTTGTTGGTAGTGTGAAGACATCCAAGAGGAAATTGCAGAGAGGCAGTTGGAAATCTGATTGAGAAAAGAGGGATAGATATCAGGAGAGGAAAGATAGATTTGGGTATCATCATAATATAAGTGGTACTGGAATCCAAAGGAGGCTATAAGTTTTCCAAGGGAGGATGTATAGAGAAAGAAAAGCAAGGGACCCAAGACAGAGCCTTGCGGTACTCCAACTGAGAAAGGCATAGTATCACAAGATATGTTGTTAAAGGAAACTGAAAAAGAGCGGTTTGAGAGATATGAGGCAAACCAGGAGAGGGCTGTGTCTCAGATGCCAAATGAATGTAGTATATTTAGGAGGAGAGGATGGCCAACTGTGTCAAAGGCAGCGGACAGGTCAAGAAGAATTAGTAAGGAGTAGTGGCCTTTTGCTTTAGCTGATAACAGGTCATTTGTTACTTTAGCAAGAGCGGTTTCTGTTGAGTGTTTAGGGCGTATACCAGATTGTAGTGGCTCAAGTAAGGAGTTTATGTTTTAAATATGTATTAGTTGTTGATCTGGTGCTTATTTATAATTGATAATTATTTAATACATATAGAGTAGAGGGCATCCTTGCTGTGTGCTTCTCAGAACTGAAAACCATTATGATTGGAAATCAGCAGCCCGTACTGCCCCAGAACATACATTATATAATGATCCAACAAACGTCAATAATTACAGAGTCCTGTTTCATACAATATTATTATTTTTTAGAACTTGTTTTTTTAAGTTGTCTGATGCAAGAAAAGTTGGTTTTGTGTTTTTTTGTGATGTAAATAATGTAAAAATATGAAATATCTGTTGATTATATGTTTTGTGTTCTTAGTGATAAGACTGAGCTTCAGACTATAAAGAAAAGCCTGTTACTAAATCTGTTTTATTTTTACTACAAAAAGGAATCCTCGTCTGACTTTTGTGTCTCGGCAGAATCTGTAGATGACACCTCTGGGGATATTTAATTACATTTTAAGACTGAAATTCAGAGTACAACTATGTTAGGAATCAGTATTGTTTTGAACTCATTATAGTACTTTGTCGGGAAACCATCCGTTCTAAAAATTCCCTGTTTCTTCCTCTTTTGTCTCAATACATCTTTTGATAAAACTAGAACATTATCTCAAGAGGTTTTGATAACAAGGCAGGAATGTCATAAATACTACAATAGACAATCTGTACTAAAGCCCTCCTCCCACTGGTAAACATAATATTACATGTATGTGTTGTGTATCTATTAAACAAGTACATTTTTCATATATATATATATAGACCTGTTTAAATCATTCTTAAAAAAGTGTTAAATTATCTTCACCTTTATTTTCTGGACGTCAGCTCCTCAAAAACGTGCTCGTGCACGATTCCCCCATAGGAAACAATGGGGCTGTTTGAGCTGAAAAAAAACCTAACACCTGCAAAAAAGCCGCGTTCAGCTCCTAACGCAGCCCCATTGTTTGCTATGGGGAAACACTTCCTACGTCTGCACCTAACACCCTAACATGTACCCCGAGTCTAAACACCCCTAACCTTACACTTATTAACCCCTATTCTGCCGCCCCCGCTATCGCTGACCCCTGCATATTATTATTAACCCCTAATCTGCCGCTCCGTAAACCGCCGCTACTTACATTATCCCTATGTACCCCTAATCTGCTGCCCTAACATCGCCGACCCCTATATTATATTTATTAACCCCTAATCTGCCCCCCACAACGTCGCCTCCATCTGCCTACACTTATTAACCCCTAATCTGCTGACAGGACCGCACCGCTATTATTATAAAGTTATTAACCCCTAATCCGCCTCACTAACCCTATAATAAATAGTATTAACCCCTAATCTGCCCTCCCTAACATCGCCGACACCTAACTTCAAACATTAACCCCTAATCTGCCGACTGGAGCTCACCGCTATTCTAATAAATGTATTAACCCCTAAAGCTAAGTCTAACCCTAACACTAACACCCCCCTAAATTAAATATAATTTTAATCTAACGAAATTAATTAACTCTTATTAAATAAATTATTCCTATTTAAAGCTAAATACTTACCTGTAAAATAAATCCTAATATAGCTACAATATAAATTATAATTATATTATAGCTATTTTAGGATTAATATTTATTTTACAGGTAACTTTGTATTTATTTTAACCAGGTACAATAGCTATTAAATAGTTAAGAAATATTTAATAGCTAAAATAGTTAAAATAATTACAAATTTACCTGTAAAATAAATCCTAACCTAAGTTACAATTAAACCTAACACTACACTATCAATAAATTAATTAAATAAAATACCTACAATTACCTACAATTAAACCTAACACTACACTATCAATAAATTAATTAAATACAATACCTACAAATAACTACAATGAAATAAACTAACTAAAGTACAAAAAATAAAAAAGAACTAAGTTACAAAAAATAAAAAAATATTTACAAACATAAGAAAAATATTACAACAATTTTAAACTAATTACACCTACTCTAAGCCCCCTAATAAAATAACAAAGCCCCCCAAAATAAAAAAATGCCCTACCCTATTCTAGATTACTAAAGTTCAAAGCTCTTTTACCTTACCAGCCCTAATAAGGGCCCTTTGCGGGGCATGCCCCAAAGAATTCAGCTCTTTTGCCTGTAAAAAAAAACATACAATACCCCCCCCCAACATTACAACCCACCACCCACATACCCCTAATCTAACCCAAACCCCCCTTAAATAAACCTAACACTAAGCCCCTGAAGATCTCCCTACCTTGTCTTCACCTCACCGGGTTCAGCGATCGGTCCAGAAGAGGGTCCGAAGTCTTGATCCAAGCGGAGCAAGAAGAGGTCCTCCATCCGGTAGAAGTCTTCATCCAAACGGGGCAGAAGAGGTCTTCCATTCGATTGAAGTCTTCATCCAAGCGGGATCTTCTATAGTCATCCATCCAGAGCGGAGCGGCGGCATCCTGAAGACCTCCGACGCGGAACATCCATCCTGGCCGACGACTGAACGACGAATGACGGTTCCTTTAAATGACGTCATCCAAGATGGCGTCCCTCGAATTCCGATTGGCTGATAGGATTCTATCAGCCAATCGGAATTAAGGTAGGAATATTCTGATTGGCTGATGGAATCAGCCAATCAGAATCAAGTTCAATCCAATTGGCTGATCCAATCAGCCAATTGGATTGAACTTGATTCTGATTGGCTGATTCCATCAGCCAATCAGAATATTCCTACCTTAATTCCGATTGGCTGATAGAATCCTATCAGCCAATCGGAATTCGAGGGACGCCATCTTGGATGACGTCCCTTAAAGGAACCGTCATTCTTCAGTTGGACGTCGCCGGATGAAGATGGGTCCGCGGTGGAGGTCTTCAGGATGGAGCCGGTCCTCATCGGATGAAGATAGAAGATGCCGCTTGGAAGAAGATGGTTGCCGGTCCGGATCTACTCTTCTTCCCGGATAGGATGAAGACTTTGGACCCTCTTCTGGACTTCTTCAGCCATCGGATGATGGATGTCTAGCCCCTGCTTGGGCTTAGATGAAGATATCGGAGCCAGGACGGATCGGTGTGATACCCGGTGAGGTGAAGACAAGGTAGGAAGATCTTCAGGGGCTTAGTGTTAGGTTTATTTAAGGGGGGTTTGGGTTAGATTAGGGGTATGTGGGTGGTGGGTTGTAATGTTGGGGGGGGTATTGTATGTTTTTTTTTACAGGCAAAAGAGCTGAATTCTTTGGGGCATGCCCCGCAAAGGGCCCTTATTAATAAATAAATATTTTTTTATTTTTTGTAACTTAGTTCTTTTTTATTTTTTGTACTTTAGTTAGTTTATTTCATTGTAGTTATTTTTAGGTATTGTATTTAATTAATGTATTGATAGTGTAGTGTTAGGTTTAATTGTAGGTAATTGTAGGTATTTTATTTAATTAATTTAATGATAGTATACTGTTAGGTTTAATTGTAACTTAGGTTAGGATTTATTTTACAGGTAATTTTGTAATTATTTTAACTATTTTAGCTATTAAATAGTTCTTAACTATTTAATAGCTATTATACCTGGTTAAAATAAATACAAAGTTACCTGTAAAATAAATATTAATCCTAAAATAGCTATAATATAATTATAATTTATATTGTAGCTATATTAGGATTTATTTTACAGGTAAGTATTTAGCTTTAAATAGGAATAATTTATTTAATAAGAGTTAATTTATTTCGTTAGATTTAAATTATATTTAAGTTAGGGGGGGTGTTAGTGTTAGGGTTAGACTTAGCTTTAGGGGTTAATACATTTATTAGAATAGCGGTGAGCTCCAGTCGGCAGATTAGGGGTTAATGTTTGAAGTTAGGTGTCGGCGATGTTAGGGAGGGCAGATTAGGGGTTAATACTATTTATTATAGGGTTAGTGAGGCGGATTAGGGGTTAATAACTTTATTATGATAGCGGTGCGGTCCGCTCGGCAGATTAGGGGTTAATAAGTGTAGGCAGGTGGAGGCGACGTTGTTGGTGGCAGATTAGGGGTTAATAAATATAATATAGGAGTCGGCGGTGTTAGGGGCAGCAGATTAGGGGTACATAGCTATAATGTAGGTGGCGGCTCTTTGCGGTCGGCAGATTAGGGGTTAATTATTGTAGGTAGCTGGCTGCGACGTTGTGGGGGGCAGGTTAGGGGTTAATAAATATAATATAGGGGTCGGCGGTGTTAGGGGCAGCAGATTAGGGGTACATAAGTATAACGTAGGTGGCGGTCGGCAGATTAGGGGTTAAAAAAATGTAATCGAGTGGCGGCGATGTGGGGGGGCCTCGGTTTAGGGGTACATAGGTAGTTTATGGGTGTTAGTGTACTTTAGAGTACAGTAGTTAAGAGCTTTATGAACCGGCGTTAGCCCAGAAAGCTCTTAACTACTGACTTTTTTCTGCGGCTGGAGTTTTGTCGTTAGATTTCTAACGCTCACTTCAGCCACGACTCTAAATACCGGAGTTAGAAAAATCCCATTGAAAAGATAGGATACGCAATTGACGTAAGGGGATCTGCGGTATGGAAAAGTCGCGGCTGAAAAGTGAGCGTTAGACCCTTTTTTGAGTGACTCCAAATACCGGAGGTAGCCTAAAACCAGCGTTAGGAACCTCTAACGCTGGTTTTCACGGCTACCGCCAAACTCCAAATCTAGGCCTTAGACAATAGTTACTCAAAACTAACAGTTACTCAAAACTGAAGTTAACCCCTCCAGTACTGTTGGATTTGCACCCTGTACCTATAATGGGCACAGGGTGACTTAACATAATGCCCGAATCCATAATCTGTAGGGAGGTTGACAGAGGGGTCTGTCACACGGCCCAATGCAAACGAGCCCCAAATTATTATAGGGGGTACAGCCTAATATAAGGAGTGATACCCCTTAGCCACATTCATGAAGTGTATTGAAGTTTGTAATGTAAATGATGTATTTTGCCTGTTTTTTCCTGCAGTCTGGACTCTGTTTGATCACTAGAGGAGACTATTTATATCTGGGGCTACAATGCAATGCTAACATAACGTTTTAAATGAATGGATTTTGGGTGCATATTTTTTTAACATGGCGCTTAACTGCTGATAAATACTGTGAATAAATAAACATTATGGGCCAGAAGTGGAGCGCAATATATTATTTTTGCTAAAGCGATATTTGTCTTTCGCTTTGTAATACCAGTGCACGCTAACTTGCGCTGGTATTACAAGTTAGGTGCAATGCGAATGCAAGCTTGTGTTCGCTTTTCATGGAAGCATTGTGCTCAATGGAAGTTCCAATGGAAGCCTCGTTCTGATGCCGTTAGTGAGTGAATACGTGTATATGTGTTTATATGTGCATTACTGTGTGTGCAGGTAGGTATCTGTGTATAGTCATTAGTGTATAGGTCAGGTTGTTATGAGTGAGTACGTGTGTATGTGTTTATATGTGCATTACTGTGTGTGCAGGTAGGTATCTGTGTATAGTCATTAGTGTATTGGTCATGTTGTTATGAGTGAGTACGTGTGTATGTGTTTATATGTGCATTGCTGTGTGTGCAGGTGTTTGTGTGTGCAGGTAGGTATCTGTGTATACTCATTAGTGTATAGGTCATGTTGTTATGAGTGAGTACGTCTGTATGTGTTTATATGTGCATTACTGTGTGTGCAGGTGTTTGTGTGTGCAGGTAGGTATCTGTGTATAGTCATTAGTGTATAGGTCAGGTTGTTATGAGTGAGTACGTGTGTATGTGTTTATATGTGCATTACTGTGTGTGCAGGTGTTTGTGTGTGCAGGTAGGTATCTGTGTATACTCATTAGTGTATAGGTCATGTTGTTATGAGTGAGTATGTGTGTATGTGTTTATATCTGCATTACTGTGTGTGCAGGTGTTTGTGTGTGCAGGTAGGTATCTGTGTATACTCATTAGTGTATAGGTCATGTTGTTATGAGTGAGTACGTCTGTATGTGTTTATATGTGCATTACTGTGTGTGCAGGTAGGTATCTGTGTATAGTCATTAGTGTATAGGTCATGTTGTTATGAGTGAGTACGTGTGTATGTGTTTATATGTGCATTGCTGTGTGTGCAGGTGTTTGTGTGTGCAGGTAGGTATCTGTGTATACTCATTAGTGTATAGGTCATGTTGTTATGAGTGAGTACGTCTGTATGTGTTTATATGTGCATTACTGTGTGTGCAGGTGTTTGTGTGTGCAGGTAGGTATCTGTGTATAGTCATTAGTGTATAGGTCAGGTTGTTATGAGTGAGTACGTGTGTATGTGTTTATATGTGCATTACTGTGTGTGCAGGTGTTTGTGTGTACAGGTAGGTATCTGTGTATACTCATTAGTGTATAGGTCATGTTGTTATGAGTGAGTATGTGTATATGTGTTTATATGTGCATTACTGTGTGTGCAGGTAGGTATCTGTGTATACTCATTAGTGTATAGGTCATGTTGTTATGAGTGAGTACGTGTGTATGTGTTTATATGTGCATTACTGTGTGTGCAGGTAGATATCTGTGTATACTCATTAGTGTATATGTCATGTTGCTATGAGTGAGTACGTGTGTATGTGTTTATATGTGCATTACTGTGTGTGCAGGTGTTTGTGTGTGCAGGTAGGTATCTGTGTATACTCATTAGTGTATAGGTCATGTGGCTATGAGTGAGTACATGTGTATGTGTTTATATGTGCATTACTGTGTGTGCAGGTAGGTATCTGTGTATACTCATTAGTGTATAGGTCATGTTGTTATGAGTGAGTACGTGTGTATGTGTTTATATGTGCATTACTGTGTGTGCAGGTGTGCAGGTGTGTGCAGGTAGGTATCTGTGTATACTCATTAGTGTATAGGTCAGGTTGTTATGAGTGAGTACGTGTGTATGTGTTTATATGTGCATTACTGTGTGTGCAGGTGTTTGTGTGTGCAGGTAGGTATCTGTGTATAGTCATTAGTGTATATGTCATGTTGCTATGAGTGAGTACGTGTGTATGTGTTTATATGTGCATTACTGTGTGTGCAGGTGTTTGTGTGTGCAGGTAAGTATCTGTGTATGCTCATTAGTGTATAGGTCATGTTGTTATGAGTGAGTACGTGTGTATGTGTTTATATGTGCATTACTGTGTGTGCAGGTGTTTGTGTGTGCAGGTAGGTATCTGTGTATACTCAGTGTATAGGTCATGTGGCTATGAGTGAGTATGTGTGTATGTGTTTATATGTGCATTACTGTGTGTGCAGGTGTTTGTGTGTGCAGGTAGGTATCTGTGTATAGTCATTAGTGTATAGGTCATGTTGTTATGAGTGAGTACGTGTGTATGTGTTTATATGTGCATTGCTGTGTGTGCAGGTGTTTGTGTGTGCAGGTAGGTATCTGTGTATACTCATTAGTGTATAGGTCATGTTGCTATGAGTGAGTACGTGTGTATGCGTTTATATGTGCATTACTGTGTGTGCAGGTGTTTGTGTGTGCAGGTAGGTATCTGTGTATACTCAGTGTATAGGTCATGTGGCTATGAGTGAGTACGTGTGTATGTGTTTATATGTGCATTGTTGTGTGTGCAGGTGTTTGTGTGTGCAGGTAGGTATCTGTGTATACTCAGTGTATAGGTCATGTTGTTATGAGTGAGTACGTGTGTATGTGTTTATATGTGCATTACTGTGTGTGCAGGTGTTTGTGTGTGCAGGTAGGTATTTGTGTATACTCATTAGTGTATAGGTCATGTTGTTATGAGTGAGTATGTGTGTATGTGTTTATATGTGCATTACTGTGTGTGCAGGTGTTTGTGTGTGCAGGTAGGTATTTGTGTATACTCATTAGTGTATAGGTCATGTTGTTATGAGTGAGTACGTGTGTATGTGTTTATATGTGCATTACTGTGTGTGCAGGTGTTTGTGTGTGCAGGTAGGTATCTGTGTATACTCAGTGTATAGGTCATGTGGCTATGAGTGAGTACGTGTGTATGTGTTTATATGTGCATTACTGTGTGTGCAGGTGTTTGTGTGTGCAGGTAGGTATCTGTGTATACTCATTAGTGTATAGGTCATGTGGCTATGAGTGAGTACGTGTGTATGTGTTTATATGTGCATTGCTGTGTGTGCAGGTGTTTGTGTGTGCAGGTAGGTATCTGTGTATACTCATTAGTGTATAGGTCATGTTGTTATGAGTGAGTACGTGTGTATGTGTTTAGATGTGCATTACTGTGTGTGCAGGTGTTTGTGTGTGCAGGTAGGTATCTGTGTATACTCATTAGTGTATAGGTCATGTTGTTATGAGTGAGTATGTGTGTATGTGTTTATATGTGCATTACTGTGTGTGCAGGTGTTTGTGTGTGCAGGTAGGTATCTGTGTATACTCAGTGTATAGGTCATGTTGTTATGAGTGAGTACGTGTGTATGTGTTTATATGTGCATTACTGTGTGTGCAGGTGTTTGTGTGTGCAGGTAGGTATCTGTGTATACTCAGTGTAAAGGTCATGTTGTTATGAGTGAGTACGTGTGTATGTGTTTATATGTGCATTACTGTGTGTGCAGGTGTTTGTGTGTGCAGGTAGGTATCTGTGTATACTCATTAGTGTATAGGTCATGTTGTTATGAGTGAGTACGTGTGTATGTGTTTATATGTGCATTACTGTGTGTGCAGGTGTTTGTGTGTGCAGGTAGGTATCTGTGTACACTCAGTGTATAGGTCATGTGGCTATGAGTGAGTACGTGTGTATGTGTTTATATGTGCATTACTGTGTGTGCAGGTGTTTGTGTGTGCAGGTAGGTATCTGTGTATACTCATTAGTGTATAGGTCATGTGGCTATGAGTGAGTACGTGTGTATGTGTTTATATGTGCATTGCTGTGTGTGCAGGTGTTTGTGTGTGCAGGTAGGTATCTGTGTATACTCAGTGTATAGGTCATGTTGTTATGAGTGAGTACGTGTGTATGTGTTTATATGTGCATTACTGTGTGTGCAGGTAGGTATCTGTGTATACTCATTAGTGTATAGGTCATGTTGTTATGAGTGAGTACGTGTGTATGTGTTTATATGTGCATTACTGTGTGTGCAGGTGTTTGTGTGTGCAGGTAGGTATCTGTGTATACTCATTAGTGTATAGGTCATGTTGTTATGAGTGAGTACGTGTGTATGTGTTTATATGTGCATTGCTGTGTGTGCAGGTGTTTGTGTGTGCAGGTAGGTATCTGTGTATACTCATTAGTGTATAGGTCATGTTGTTATGAGTGAGTATGTGTGTATGTGTTTATATGTGCATTACTGTGTGTGCAGGTGTTTGTGTGTGCAGGTAGGTATCTGTGTATACTCAGTGTATAGGTCATGTTGTTATGAGTGAGTACGTGTGTATGTGTTTATATGTGCATTACTGTGTGTGCAGGTGTTTGTGTGTGCAGGTAGGTATCTGTGTATACTCATTAGTGTATAGGTCATGTTGTTATGAGTGAGTATGTGTTTATATGTGCATTACTGTGTGTACAGGTGTTTGTGTGTGCAGGTAGGTATCTGTGTATACTCATTAGTGTATAGGTCAGGTTGTTATGAGTGAGTATGTGTGTATGTGTTTATATGTGCATTGCTGTGTGTGCAGGTGTTTGTGTGTGCAGGTAGGTATCTGTGTATACTCAGTGTATAGGTCATGTGGCTATGAGTGAGTACGTGTGTATGTGTTTATATGTGCATTACTGTGTGTGCAGGTGTTTGTGTGTGCAGGTAGGTATCTGTGTATACTCAGTGTATAGGTCATGTGGCTATGAGTGAGTATGTGTGTATGTGTTTATATGTGCATTACTGTGTGTGCAGGTAGGTATCTGTGTATACTCATTAGTGTATAGGTCATGTTGTTATGAGTGAGTACGTGTGTATGTGTTTATATGTGCATTACTGTGTGTGCAGGTAGGTATCTGTGTATACTCATTAGTGTATAGGTCATGTTGTTATGAGTGAGTACGTGTGTATGTGTTTATATGTGCATTACTGTGTGTGCAGGTAGGTATCTGTGTATACTCATTAGTGTATAGGTCATGTTGTTATGAGTGAGTACGTGTGTATGTGTTTATATGTGCATTACTGTGTGTGCAGGTAGGTATCTGTGTATACTCATTAGTGTATAGGTCATGTTGTTATGAGTGAGTACGTGTGTATGTGTTTATATGTGCATTACTGTGTGTACAGGTGTTTGTGTGTGCAGGTAGGTATCTGTGTATACTCAGTGTATAGGTCATGTTGTTATGAGTGAGTACGTGTGTATGTGTTTATATGTGCATTACTGTGTGTGCAGGTGTTTGTGTGTGCAGGTAGGTATCTGTGTATACTCATTAGTGTATAGGTCATGTTGTTATGAGTGAGTACGTGTGTATGTTGTTTATATGTGCATTACTGTGTGTGCAGGTGTTTGTGTGTGCAGGTAGGTATCTGTGTATACTCAGTGTATAGGTCATGTTGTTATAAGTGATTAAGTGTGTATGTGATTATATCTGCATTACTGTGTGTGCAGGTGTTTGTGTGTGCAGGTAGGTATCTGTGTATACTCATTAGTGTATAGGTCATGTTGTTATGAGTGAGTACGTGTGTATGTGTTTATATGTGCATTACTGTGTGTGCAGGTGTTTGTGTGTGCAGGTAGGTATCTGTGTATACTCATTAGTGTATAGGTCATGTTGTTATGAGTGAGTACGTGTGTATGTGTTTATATGTGCATTACTGTGTGTGCAGGTGTTTGTGTGTGCAGGTAGGTATCTGTGTATACTCAGTGTATAGGTCATGTTGTTATGAGTGAGTACGTGTGTATGTGTTTATATTGCATTACTGTGTGTGCAGGTGTTTGGTGTGTGCAGGTAGGTATCTGTGTATACTCATTAGTGTATAGGTCATGTTGTTATGAGTGAGTACGTGTGTATGTGTTTATATGTGCATTACTGTGTGTGCAGGTGTTTGTGTGTGCAGGTAGGTATCTGTGTATACTCATTAGTGTATAGGTCATGGTTGTTATGAGTGAGTACGTGTGTATGTGTTTATATGTGCATTACTGTGTGTGCAGGTGTTTGTGTGTGCAGGTAGGTATCTGTGTATACTCAGTGTATAGGTCATGTGGCTATGAGGTGAGTACGTGTGTTATGTGTTTATATGTGCATTACTGTTGTGTGCAGGTGTTTGTGTGGTGCAGGTAGGGTATCTGTGTATACTCATTAGTGTATAGGTCATGTTGTTATAAGGTGAGTAAGTGTGTATGTGTTTATATGTGCATTAACTGTGTGGTGCAGGTTTTGTGTGTTGCAGGTAGGTATCTGTGTATACTCATTGTGTATAGGTCATGTTGGTTATGAGTGAGTACTGTGTGTATGTGTTTTATATGTGCATTAGCTGTGTGTGCAGGTGTTTGTGTGTGCAGGTAGGTATCTGGGTATACTCATAGTGTATAGGTCATGTTGTTATGAGTGAGAAGGTGTATGTGTTTATATGTGCATTACTGTGTGTAGCAAGGTATCTTGTGTGTGCAGGTAGGTATCTGTGTATACTCCATTAGTGTATAGGTCATGTTGTTATGAGTGAGTACGTGTGTATGTGTTTATATGTGCATTACTGGTGTGTGCAGGTAGGTATCTGTGTATACTCATTAGTGTATAGGTCATGTTGTTATGAGTGAGTACGTGTGTATGTGTTTATATGTGCATTACTGTGTGTGCAGGTGTTTGTGTGTGCAGGTAGGTATCTGTGTATACTCATAGTGTATAGGTCATGTTGCTATGAGTGAGTACGTGTGTATGTGTTTATATGTGCATTGCTGTGTGTGCAGGTGTTTGTGTGTGCAGGTAGGTATCTGTGTATAGTCATTAGTGTATAGGTCATGTTGCTATGAGTGAGTACGTGTGTATGTGTTTATATGTGCATTACTGTGTGTGCAGGTGTTTGTGTGTGCAGGTAGGTATCTGTGTATACTCATTAGTGTATAGGTCATGTTGTTATGAGTGAGTACGTGTGTATGTGTTTATATGTGCATTACTGTGTGTGCAGGTGTTTGTGTGTGCAGGTAGGTATCTGTGTATACTCTAGTGTATAGGTCATGTTGTTATGAGTGAGTACGTGTGTATGTGTTTATATGTGCATTACTGTGTGTGCAGGTGTTTGTGTGTGCAGGTAGGTATCTGTGTATACTCATTAGTGTATAGGTCATGTTGTTATGAGTGAGTATGTGTGTATGTGTTTATATGTGCATTACTGTGTGTGACAGGTGTTTGTGTGTGCAGGTAGGTATCTGTGTATACTCATTAGTGTATAGGTCATGTTGTTATGAGTGAGTAGTGTGTATGTGTTTATATGTGCATTACTGTGTGTGCAGGTGTTTGTGTGTGCAGGTAGGTATCTGTGTATACTCAGTGTATAGGTCATGTGGCTATGAGTGAGTACGTGTGTATGTGTTTATATGTGCATTACTGTGTGTGCAGGTGTTTGTGTGTGCAGGTAGGTATCTGTGTATACTCAGTGTATAGGTCATGTGGCTATGAGTGAGTACGTGTGTATGTGTTTATATGTGCATTACTGTGTGTGCAGGTGTTGTGTGTGCAGGTAGGTATCTGTGTATACTCATTAGTGTATAGGTCATGTTGTTATGAGTGAGTACGTGTGTATGTGTTTATATGTGCATTACTGTGTGTGCAGGTGTTTGTGTGTGCAGGTAGGTATCTGTGTATACTCATTAGTGTATAGGTCATGTTGTTATGAGTGAGTACGTGTGTATGTGTTTATATGTGCATTACTGTGTGTGCAGGTGTTTGTGTTGCAGGTAGGTATCTGTGTATACTCATTAGTGTATAGGTCATGTTGTTATGAGTGAGTACGTGTGTATGTGTTTATATGTGCATTACTGTGTGTGCAGGTGTTTGTGTGTGCAGGTAGGTATCTGTGTATACTCAGTGTATAGGTCATGTTGTTATGAGTGAGTACGTGTGTATGTGTTTATATGTGCATTGCTGTTGTGCAGGTGTTTGTGTGTGCAGGTAGGTATCTGTGTAGACTCATTAGTGTATAGGTCATGTTGTTATGAGCTGAGTACGTGTGTATGTGTTATATGTGCATTACTGTGTGTGCAGGTGTTTGTGTGTGCAGGTAGGTATCTGTGTATACTCATTAGTGTATAGGTCATGTTGTTATGAGTGAGTACGTGTGTATGTGTTTATATGTGCATTACTGTGTGTGCAGGTGTTTGTGTGTGCAGGTAGGTATCTGTGTATACTCATTAGTGTATAGGTCATGTTGTTATGAGTGAGTAAGTGTGTATGTGTTTATATGTGCATTACTGTGTGTGCAGGTGTTTGTGTGTGCAGGTAGGTATCTGTGTATACTCAGTGTATAGGTCATGTTGTTATGAGTGAGTACGTGTGTATGTGTTTATATGTGCATTACTGTGTGTGCAGGTGTTTGTGTGTGCAGGTAGGTATCTGTGTATACTCATTAGTGTATAGGTCATGTTGTTATGAGTGAGTACGTGTATGTGTTTATATGTGCATTACTGTGTGTACAGGTGTTTGTGTGTGCAGGTAGGTATCTGTGTATACTCATTAGTGTATAGGTCAGGTTGTTATGAGTGAGTACGTGTGTATGTGTTTATATGTGCATTGCTGTGTGTGCAGGTGTTTGTGTGTGCAGGTAGGTATCTGTGTATACTCAGTGTATAGGTCATGTGGCTATGAGTGAGTACGTGTGTATGTGTTTATATGTGCATTACTGTGTGTGCAGGTGTATGTGTGTGCAGGTAGGTATCTGTGTATACTTCAGTGTATAGGTCATGTTGTTATGAGTGAGTACGTGTGTATGTGTTTATATGTGCATTACTGTGTGTGCAGGTGTTTGTGTGTGCAGGTAGGTATCTGTGTATACTCATCTAGTGTATAGGTCATGTTGTTATGAGAGAGTACGTGTGTATGTGTTTATATGTGCATTACTGTGTGTGCCAGGTAGGTATCTGTGTATACTCATTAGTGTATAGGTCATGTTGCAATGAGTGAGTACGTGTGTATGTGTTTATATGTGCATTTACTGTGTGTGCAGGTAGGTATCTGTGTATACTCATTAGTGTATAGGTCATGTTGTTATGAGTGAGTACGTGTGTATGTGTTTATATGTGCATTACTGTGTGCAGGTGTTTGTGTGTGCAGGTAGGTATCTGTGTATACTCATTAGTGTATAGGTCATGTTGTTATGAGTGAGTACGTGTGTAGTGTTTATATGTGCATTACTGTGTTGTGTGCAGGTAGGTATCTGTGTATACTCATTAGTGTATAGGTCATGTTGTTATGAGTGAGTACGTGTGTATGTGTTTATATGTGCATTACTGTGTGTGCAGGTGTTTGTGTGTGCAGGTAGGTATCTGTGTATACTCATTGTGTATAGGTCATGTTGGTATGAGTGAGTACGTGTGTATGTGTTTATATGTGCATTACTGTGTGTGCAGGTGTTTGTGTGTGCAGGTAGGTATCTGTGTATACTCATTAGTGTATAGGTCATGTTTGTTATGAGTGAGTACGTGTGTATGTGTTTATATGTGCATTACTGTGTGTGCAGGTGTTTGTGTGTGCAGGTAGGTATCTGTGTATACTCATAGTGTATAGGTCATGTTGTTATAAGTGATTACGTGTGTATGTGATTATATCTGCATTACTGTGTGTGCAGGTGTTTGTGTGTGCAGGTAGGTAATCTGTGTACTACTCTAGTGTATAGGTCATGTGGCTATGAGTGAGTACGTGTGTATGTGTTTATATGTGCATTGCTGTGTGTGCAGGTGTTTGTGTGTGCAGGTAGGTATCTGTGTATACTCATTAGTGTATAGGTCATGTGGCTATGAGTGAGTACGTGTGTATGTGTTTTATGTGCATTGCTGTGTGTGCAGGTGTTTGTGTGTGCAGGTAGGTATCTGTGTATACTCAGTGTATAGGTCATGTTGTTATGAGTAGTGTACTGTGTATGTGTTTATATGTGCATTAATGTGTGTGCAGGTAGGTATCTGTGTATACTCATTAGTGTATAGGTCATGTTTTATGAGTGAGTACGTGTGTATGTGTTTATATGTGCATTACTGTGTGTGCAGGTGTTTGTGTGTGCAGGTAGGTATCTGTGTTTACTCATTAGTGTATAGGTCATGTTGTTATGAGTGAGTACGTGTGTATGTGTTTATATGTGCATTACTGTGTGTGCAGGTAGGTATCTGTGTATACTCATTAGTGTATAGGTCATGTTGTTATGAGTGAGTACGTGTGTATGTGTTTATATGTGCATTGCTGTGTGTGCAGGTGTTTGTGTGTGCAGGTAGGTATCTGTGTATACTCAGTGTATAGGTCATGTGGCTATGAGTGAGTACGTGTGTATGTGTTTATATGTGCATTGCTGTGTGTGCAGGTGTTTGTGTGTGCAGGTAGGTATCTGTGTATACTCAGTGTATAGGTCATGTGGCTATGAGTGAGTACGTGTGTATGTGTTTATATGTGCATTACTGTGTGTGCAGGTGTTTGTGTGTGCAGGTAGGTATCTGTGTATACTCATTAGTGTATAGGTCATGTTGTTATGAGTGAGTATGTGTGTATGTGTTTATATGTGCATTACTGTGTGTGCAGGTGTTTGTGTGTGCAGGTAGGTATCTGTGTATACTCAGTGTATAGGGTCATGTTGTTATGAGTGAGTACGTGTGTATGTGTTTATATGTGCATTACTGTGTGTGCAGGTGTTTGTGTGTGCAGGTAGGTATCTGTGTATACTCATTAGTGTATAGGTCATGTTGTTATGAGTGAGTATGTGTTTATATGTGCATTACTGTGTGTACAGGTGTTTGTGTGTGCAGGTAGGTATCTGTGTATACTCATTAGTGTATAGGTCAGGTTGTTATGAGTGAGTATGTGTGTATGTGTTTATATGTGCATTACTGTGTGTGCAGGTGTTTGTGTGTGCAGGTAGGTATCTGTGTATACTCAGTGTATAGGTCATGTGGCTATGAGTGAGTACGTGTGTATGTGTTTATATGTGCATTACTGTGTGTGCAGGTGTTTGTGTGTGCAGGTAGGTATCTGTGTATACTCAGTGTATAGGTCATGTGGCTATGAGTGAGTATGTGTGTATGTGTTTATATGTGCATTACTGTGTGTGCAGGTAGGTATCTGTGTATACTCATTAGTGTATAGGTCATGTTGTTATGAGTGAGTATGTGTGTATGTGTTTATATGTGCATTACTGTGTGTGCAGGTAGGTATCTGTGTATACTCATTAGTGTATAGGTCATGTTGTTATGAGTGAGTACGTGTGTATGTGTTTATATGTGCATTACTGTGTGTGCAGGTAGGTATCTGTGTATACTCATTAGTGTATAGGTCATGTGGCTATGAGTGAGTATGTGTGTATGTGTTTATATGTGCATTACTGTGTGTGCAGGTAGGTATCTGTGTATACTCATTAGTGTATAGGTCATGTTGTTATGAGTGAGTACGTGTGTATGTGTTTATATGTGCATTACTGTGTGTGCAGGTAGGTATCTGTGTATACTCATTAGTGTATAGGTCATGTTGTTATGAGTGAGTACGTGTGTATGTGTTTATATGTGCATTACTGTGTGTGCAGGTAGGTATCTGTGTATACTCATTAGTGTATAGGTCATATTGTTATGAGTGAGTACGTGTGTATGTGTTTATATGTGCATTACTGTGTGTGCAGGTGTTTGTGTGTGCAGGTAGGTATCTGTGTATACTCATTAGTGTATAGGTCATGTTGTTATGAGTGAGTACGTGTGTATGTGTTTATATGTGCATTACTGTGTGTGCAGGTGTTTGTGTGTGCAGGTAGGTATCTGTGTATACTCAGTGTATAGGTCATGTTGTTATAAGTGATTAAGTGTGTATGTGATTATATCTGCATTACTGTGTGTGCAGGTGTTTGTGTGTGCAGGTAGGTATCTGTGTATACTCATTAGTGTATAGGTCATGTGGCTATGAGTGAGTACGTGTGTATGTGTTTATATGTGCATTACTGTGTGTGCAGGTGTTTGTGTGTGCAGGTAGGTATCTGTGTATACTCATTAGTGTATAGGTCAGGTTGTTATGAGTGAGTACGTGTGTATGTGTTTATATGTGCATTACTGTGTGTGCAGGTGTTTGTGTGTGCAGGTAGGTATCTGTGTATACTCAGTGTATAGGTCATGTGGCTATGAGTGAGTACGTGTGTATGTGTTTATATGTGCATTACTGTGTGTGCAGGTGTTTGTGTGTGCAGGTAGGTATCTGTGTATACTCAGTGTATAGGTCATGTTGTTATAAGTGATTAAGTGTGTATGTGTTTATATCTGCATTACTGTGTGTGCAGGTGTTTGTGTGTGCAGGTAGGTATCTGTGTATACTCAGTGTATAGGTCATGTTGTTATGAGTGAGTATGTGTGTATGTGTTTATATGTGCATTGCTGTGTGTGCAGGTGTTTGTGTGTGCAGGTAGGTATCTGTGTATACTCAGTGTATAGGTCATGTTGTTATGAGTGAGTACGTGTGTATGTGTTTATATGTGCATTACTGTGTGTGCAGGTATTTGTGTGTGCAGGTAGGTATCTGTGTATACTCATTAGTGTATAGGTCATGTTGTTATGAGTGAGTACGTGTGTATGTGTTTATATGTGCATTACTGTGTGTGCAGGTATTTGTGTGTGCAGGTAGGTATCTGTGTATACTCATTAGTGTATAGGTCATGTTGTTATGAGTGAGTATGTGTGTATGTGTTTATATGTGCATTACTGTGTGTGCAGGTGTTTGTGTGTGCAGGTAGGTATCTGTGTATACTCATTAGTGTATAGGTCATGTTGCTATGAGTGAGTACGTGTGTATGTGTTTATATGTGCATTACTGTGTGTGCAGGTGTTTGTGTGTGCAGGTAGGTATCTGTGTATAGTCATTAGTGTATAGGTCATGTTGTTATGAGTGAGTACGTGTGTATGTGTTTATATGTGCATTGCTGTGTGTGCAGGTGTTTGTGTGTGCAGGTAGGTATCTGTGTATACTCATTAGTGTATAGGTCATGTTGTTATGAGTGAGTACGTGTGTATGTGTTTATATGTGCATTGCTGTGTGTGCAGGTGTTTGTGTGTGCAGGTAGGTATCTGTGTATACTCAGTGTATAGGTCATGTTGTTATGAGTGAGTACGTGTGTATGTGTTTATATGTGCATTGCTGTGTGTGCAGGTAGGTATCTGTGTATAGTCATTAGTGTGTATAGTCATTAGTGTATAGGTCATGTTGTTATGAGTGAGTACGTGTGTATGTGTTTATATGTGCATTACTGTGTGTGCAGGTAGGTATCTGTGTATACTCATTAGTGTATAGGTCATGTTGTTATGAGTGAGTACGTGTGTATGTGTTTATATGTGTATTACTGTGTGTGCAGGTGTTTGTGTGTGCAGGTAGGTATCTGTGTATACTCATTAGTGTATAGGTCATGTTGTTATGAGTGAGTACGTGTGTATGTGTTTATATGTGCATTACTGTGTGTGCAGGTGTTTGTGTGTGCAGGTAGGTATCTGTGTATACTCAGTGTATAGGTCATGTTGTTAAGAGTGAGTACGTGTGTATGTGTTTATATGTGCATTGCTGTGTGTGCAGGTGTTTGTGTGTGCAGGTAGGTATCTGTGTATACTCATTAGTGTATAGGTCATGTTGTTATGAGTGAGTACGTGTGTATGTGTTTATATGTGCATTACGGTTTGTGCAGGTAGGTATTTGTGTTTACTCATTAGTGTATAGGTCATGTTGCTATGAGTGAGTACGTGTGTATGTGTTTATATGTGCATTACTGTGTGTGCAGGTAGGTATCTGTGTATAGTCATTAGTGTATAGGTCAGGTTGTTATGAGTGAGTACGTGTGTATGTGTTTATATGTGCATTACTGTGTGTGCAGGTGTTTGTGTGTGCAGGTAGGTATCTGTGTATACTCATTAGTGTATAGGTCATGTTGTTATGAGTGAGTACGTGTGTATGTGTTTATATGTGCATTACTGTGTGTGCAGGTAGGTATCTGTGTATACTCATTAGTGTATAGGTCATGTTGTTATGAGTGAGTACGTGTGTATGTGTTTATATGTGCATTACTGTGTGTGCAGGTGTTTGTGTGTGCAGGTAGGTATCTGTGTATACTCATTAGTGTATAGGTCAGGTTTTTATGAGTGAGTACGTGTGTATGTGTTTATATGTGCATTACTGTGTGTGCAGGTAGGTATCTGTGTATACTCATTAGTGTATAGGTCATGTTGCTATGAGTGAGTATGTGTGTATGTGTTTATATGTGCATTACTGTGTGTGCAGGTAGGTATCTGTGTATACTCATTAGTGTATAGGTCATGTTGTTATGAGTGAGTACGTGTGTATGTGTTTATATGTGCATTACTGTGTGTGCAGGTGTTTGTGTGTGCAGGTAGGTATCTGTGTATAGTCATTAGTGTATAGGTCAGGTTGTTATGAGTGAGTACGTGTGTATGTGTTTATATGTGCATTACTGTGTGTGCAGGTAGGTATCTGTGTATACTCATTAGTGTATAGGTCATGTTGTTATGAGTGAGTACGTGTGTATGTGTTTATATGTGCATTACTGTGTGTGCAGGTGTTTGTGTGTGCAGGTAGGTATCTGTGTATACTCAGTGTATAGGTCATGTTGTTAAGAGTGAGTACGTGTGTATGTGTTTATATGTGCATTGCTGTGTGTGCAGGTGTTTGTGTGTGCAGGTAGGTATCTGTGTATACTCATTAGTGTATAGGTCATGTTGTTATGAGTGAGTACGTGTGTATGTGTTTATATGTGCATTACGGTTTGTGCAGGTAGGTATCTGTGTATACTCATTAGTGTATAGGTCATGTTGCTATGAGTGAGTACGTGTGTATGTGTTTATATGTGCATTACTGTGTGTGCAGGTAGGTATCTGTGTATACTCATTAGTGTATAGGTCATGTTGCTATGAGTGAGTACGTGTGTATGTGTTTATATGTGCATTACTGTGTGTGCAGGTAGGTATCTGTGTATAGTCATTAGTGTATAGGTCAGGTTGTTATGAGTGAGTACGTGTGTATGTGTTTATATGTGCATTACTGTGTGTGCAGGTGTTTGTGTGTGCAGGTAGGTATCTGTGTATAGTCATTAGTGTATAGGTCATGTTGTTATGAGTGAGTACGTTTGTATGTGTTTATATGTGCATTACTGTGTGTGCAGGTGTTTGTGTGTGCAGGTAGGTATCTGTGTATACTCATTAGTGTATAGGTCATGTTGTTATGAGTGAGTACGTTTGTATGTGTTTATATGTGCATTACTGTGTGTGCAGGTAGGTATCTGTGTATACTCAGTGTATAGGTCATGTTGTTATGAGTGAGTACGTGTGTATGTGTTTATATGTGCATTACTGTGTGTGCAGGTAGGTATCTGTGTATACTCAGTGTATAGGTCATGTTGTTATGAGTGAGTACGTGTGTATGTGTTTATATGTGCATTACTGTGTGTGCAGGTGTTTGTGTGTGCAGGTAGGTATCTGTGTATACTCATTAGTGTATAGGTCATGTTGTTATGAGTGAGTACATGTGTATGTGTTTATATGTGCATTACTGTGTGTGCAGGTAGGTATCTGTGTATACTCATTAGTGTATAGGTCAGGTTGTTATGAGTGAGTACGTGTGTATGTGTTTATATGTGCATTACTGTGTGTGCAGGTGTTTGTGTGTGCAGGTAGGTATCTGTGTATACTCATTAGTGTATAGGTCATGTTGTTATGAGTGAGTACATGTGTATGTGTTTATATGTGCATTACTGTGTGTGCAGGTAGGTATCTGTGTATACTCATTAGTGTATAGGTCATGTTGTTATGAGTGAGTACGTGTGTATGTGTTTATATGTGCATTACTGTGTGTGCAGGTGTTTGTGTGTGCAGGTAGGTATCTGTGTATACTCAGTGTATAGGTCATGTTGTTATGAGTGAGTACGTGTGTATGTGTTTATATGTGCATTACTGTGTGTGCAGGTGTTTGTGTGTGCAGGTAGGTATCTGTGTATACTCAGTGTAAAGGTCATGTTGTTATGAGTGAGTACGTGTGTATGTGTTTATATGTGCATTACTGTGTGTGCAGGTGTTTGTGTGTGCAGGTAGGTATCTGTGTATACTCATTAGTGTATAGGTCATGTTGTTATGAGTGAGTACATGTGTATGTGTTTATATGTGCATTACTGTGTGTGCAGGTAGGTATCTGTGTATACTCATTAGTGTATAGGTCATGTTGTTATGAGTGAGTACGTGTGTATGTGTTTATATGTGCATTACTGTGTGTGCAGGTGTTTGTGTGTGCAGGTAGGTATCTGTGTATACTCATTAGTGTATAGGTCATGTGGCTATGAGTGAGTACGTGTGTATGTGTTTATATGTGCATTACTGTGTGTGCAGGTGTTTGTGTGTGCAGGTAGGTATCTGTGTATACTCATTAGTGTATAGGTCATGTGGCTATGAGTGAGTACATGTGTATGTGTTTATATGTGCATTACTGTGTGTGCAGGTAGGTATCTGTGTATACTCATTAGTGTATAGGTCATGTTGTTATGAGTGAGTACGTGTGTATGTGTTTATATGTGCATTACTGTGTGTGCAGGTGTTTGTGTGTGCAGGTAGGTATCTGTGTATACTCATTAGTGTATAGGTCATGTGGCTATGAGTGAGTACGTGTGTATGTGTTTATATGTGCATTACTGTGTGTGCAGGTAGGTATCTGTGTATACTCATTAGTGTATAGGTCATGTTGTTATGAGTGAGTACGTGTGTATGTGTTTATATGTGCATTACTGTGTGTGCAGGTAGGTATCTGTGTATACTCATTAGTGTACCTGTCATGTTGTTATAAGTGATTAAGTGTGTGTCTCTGCGCACAGATGTGTACATAGGTGTGTGCGTGCACCGTTGTGTCTGTTTATATATTGACCAAATGACATTTGTGCCCTTCCTTTGACTCAGAGGACAGTGGGAAGGATTTTTGTTTCCCATAAATCTGGAGAGGGTGTAGTGACAGCGCAACAATAGCAGGTCATGGAATAGTAGTGAGAGCTACAGAGAAGGTTATTGGTGTAGCGCATTAGTGCAGGAAGAGGTAAGAGGGATGCAGGGTTGGTTGGGGATGCAGTGAGAGTACTATACATTGTTAGAGGTGCAGTGAGAGTACTATACATTGTTAGAGGTGCAGTGAGAGTACTATATATTGTTAGAGGTGCAGTGAGAGTACTATACATTGTTAGAGGTGCAGTGAGAGTACTATACATTGTTAGAGGTGCAATGAGAGTACTATACATTGTTAGAGGTGCAGTGAGAGTACTATACATTGTTAGAGGTGCAGTGAGAGTACTATACATTGTTAGAGGTGCAGTGAGAGTACTATACATTGTTAGAGGTGCAATGAGAGTACTATACATTGTTAGAGGTGCAGTGAGAGTACTATACATTGTTAGAGTGCAATGAGAGTACTATACATTGTTAGAGGGTGCAGTGAGAGTACTATACATTGTTAGAGGTGCAGTGAGAGTACTATACATTGTTAGAGGTGCAGTGAGAGTACTATACATTGTTAGAGGTGCAGTGAGAGTACTATACATTGTTAGAGGTGCAGTGAGAGTACTATACATTGTTAGAGGTGCAATGAGAGTACTATACATTGTTAGAGGTGCAGTGAGAGTACTATACATTGTTAGAGGTGCAATGAGAGTACTATACATTGGTAGAGGTGCAGTGAGAGTACTATACATTGTTAGAGGTGCAGTGAGAGTACTATACATTGTTAGAGGTGCAATGAGAGTACTATACATTGTTAGAGGTGCAGTGAGAGTACTATACATTGTTAGAGGTGCAGTGAGAGTACTATACATTGTTAGAGGTGCAGTGAGAGTACTATACATTGTTAGAGGTGCAGTGAGAGTACTATACATTGTTAGAGGTGCAATGAGAGTACTATACATTGTTAGAGGTGCAGTGAGAGTACTATACATTGTTAGAGGTGCAGTGAGAGTACTATACATTGTTAGAGGTGCAGTGAGAGTACTATACATTGTTAGAGGTGCAGTGAGAGTACTATACATTGTTAGAGGTGCAGTGAGAGTACTATACATTGTTAGAGGTGCAGTGAGAGTACTATACATTGTTAGAGGTGCAGTGAGAGTACTATACATTGTTAGAGGTGCAGTGAGAGTACTATACATTGTTAGAGGTGCAGTGAGAGTACTATGCAATGTATAAGTACAGGAATAGTCTAGTGGGTTACAGGTTAGAGGTGCAATGAGAGTACTATGCAGTGTATACGTACAGGAATAGTCTAGTGGGTTACAGGTTAGATAGAAGTCAGTGAGAGTACTATGCAGTGTATAAGTACAGGAATAGTCTAGTGGGTTACAGGTTAGAGGTGCAGTGAGAGCTATGTGCAGTGTATAAGTACAGGAATAGTCTAGTGGGTTACAGGCTAGAGGTGCAGTGAGAGTACTATGCAATGTATAAGTACAGGAATAGTCTAGTGGGTTACAGGCTAGAGGTGCAGTGAGAGTACTATGCAGTATAAGTACAGGAATAGTCTAGTGGGTTACAGGCTAGAGGTGCAGTGAGAGTACTATGCAGTGTATAAGTACAGGAATAGTCTAGTGGGTTACAGGCTAGAGGTGCAGTGAGAGTACTATGCAGTGTATAAGTACAGGAATAGTCTAGTGGGTTACAGGCTAGAGGTGCAGTGAGAGTACTATGCAATGTATAAGTACAGGAATAGTCTAGTGGGTTACAGGCTAGAGGTGTAGTGAGAGTACTATGCATGTATAAGTACAGGAATAGTCTAGTGGGTTACAGGCTAGAGGTGCAGTGAGAGTACTATGCAGTATAAGTACAGGAATAGTCTAGTGGGTTACAGGCTAGAGGTGCAGTGAGAGTACTATGCAGTATAAGTACAGGAATAGTCTAGTGGGTTACAGGCTAGAGGTGCAGTGAGAGTACTATGCAATGTATAAGTACAGGAATAGTCTAGTGGGTTACAGGCTAGAGGTGCAGTGAGAGTACTATGCAGTATAAGTACAGGAATAGTCTAGTGGGTTACAGGCTAGAGGTGCAGTGAGAGTACTATGCAATGTATAAGTACAGGAATAGTCTAGTGGGTTACAGGCTAGAGGTGCAGTGAGAGTACTATGCAATGTATAAGTACAGGAATAGTCTAGTGGGTTACAGGCTAGAGGTGCAGTGAGAGTACTATGCAATGTATAAGTACAGGAATAGTCTAGTGGGTTACAGGCTAGAGGTGCAGTGAGAGTACTATGCAGTATAAGTACAGGAATAGTCTAGTGGGTTACAGGCTAGAGGTGCAGTGAGAGTACTATGCATTGTATAAGTACAGAATAGTCTAGTGGGTTACAGGCTAGAGGTGCAGTGAAGAGTACTATGCAATGTTTAAGTACAGGAATAGTCTAGTGGGTTACAGGCTAGAGGTTCAGTTGAGAGTACTATGCAGTATAAGTACAGGATAGTCTAGTGGGTTACAGGCTAAGAGGTGCAGTGAGAGTACTATGCAATGTATAGTACAGGATTGTCTATTGGTTACAGTTTAGAGGTGCAGTGAGAGTACTATGCAGTATAATACAGGAATCAGTCAAGTGGTTCTGAGGCTAGAGTGCAGTGAGAGTAACATTCAGACTAAGTACAGGAATAGGCTAGTGGGACAGGCTGAGGTGTAAGTGAGAGTACTATGCAGTGTATAAGTACAGGAATAGTCTAGTGGGTTTACAGCTGAGGTTGCAGTGGAGAGTACTATGCAATGTATAAGTCCAGGAATAGTCTAGTGGTTACAGGCTAAGGTGTAGTGAGAGCTATTGCAATGTATTAGAACAGGAATAGCTATTGGTTACAGGTTAGAGGTGCAGTGAGAGCTTATGTGCAGTGTATAAGTACAGGAATAGTCTAGTGGGTTACAGGCTAGAGGTGCAGTGAGAGTACTATGCAGTATAAGTACAGGAATAGTCTAGTGGGTTACAGGCTAGAGGTGCAGTGAGAGCTATGTGCAATGTATAAGTACAGGAATAGTCTAGTGGGTTACAGGCTAGAGGTGCAGTGAGAGTACTATGCAGTATAAGTACAGGAATAGTCTAGTGGGTTACAGGCTAGAGGTGCAGTGAGAGTACTATGCAGTATAAGTACAGGAATAGTCTAGTGGGTTACAGGCTAGAGGTGCAGTGAGAGTACTATGCAGTATAAGTACAGGAATAGGCTAGTGGGTTACAGGCTAGAGGTGCAGTGAGAGTACTATGCAGTATAAGTACAGGAATAGTCTAGTGGGTTACAGGCTAGAGGTGCAGTGAGAGTACTATGCAGTATAAGTACAGGAATAGACTAGTGGGTTACAGGTTAGAGGTGCAGTGAGAGTACTATGCAGTGTATAAGTACAGGATTAGGCTAGTGGGTTACAGGCTAGAGGTGCAGTGAGAGTACTATGCAGTATAAGTACAGGAATAGTCTAGTGGGTTACAGGTTAGATGGAGGTGCAGTAAGAGCTATGTGCAATGTATAAGTACAGGAATAGTCTAGTGGGTTACAGGTTAGATGGAGGTGAAGTGAGAGCTATGTGCAATGTATAAGTACAGGAATAGTCTAGTGGGTTACAGGCTAGAGGTGCAGTGAGAGTACTATGCAGTGTATAAGTACAGGAATAGTCTAGTGGGTTACAGGCTAGAGGTGCAGTGAGAGTACTATGCAGTATAAGTACAGGAATAGTCTAGTGGGTTACAGGCTAGAGGTGCAGTGAGAGTACTATGCAGTATAAGTACAGGAATAGTCTAGTGGGTTACAGGCTAGAGGTGCAGTGAGAGTACTATGCAGTATAAGTACAGGAATAGTCTAGTGGGTTACAGGCTAGAGGTGCAGTGAGAGTACTATGCAGTATAAGTACAGGAATAGTCTAGTGGGTTACAGGCTAGAGGTGCAGTGAGAGTACTATGCAGTGTATAAGTACAGGAATAGTCTAGTGGGTTACAGGCTAGAGGTGCAGTGAGAGTACTATGCAGTGTATAAGTACAGCAATAGTCTAGTGGGTTACATGCTAGAGGTGCAGTGAGAGTACTATGCAGTATAAGTACAGGAATAGTCTAGTGGGTTACAGGTTAGATGGAGGTGCAGTAAGAGCTATGTGCAATGTATAAGTACAGGAATAGTCTAGTGGGTTACAGGTTAGATGGAGGTGAAGTGAGAGCTATGTGCAATGTATAAGTACAGGAATAGTCTAGTGGGTTACAGGCTAGAGGTGCAGTGAGTGTACTATGCAGTGTATAAGTACAGGAATAGTCTAGTGGGTTACAGGTTAGATGGAGGTGCAGTAAGAGCTATGTGCAATGTATAAGTACAGGAATAGTCTAGTGGGTTACAGGTTAGATGGAGGTGAAGTGAGAGCTATGTGCAATGTATAAGTACAGGAATAGTCTAGTGGGTTACAGGCTAGAGGTGCAGTGAGAGTACTATGCAGTGTATAAGTACAGGAATTAACTAGTGGGTTACAGGTTAGATGGAGGTGAAGTGAGAGCTATGTGCAATGTATAAGTACAGGAATAGTCTAGTGGGTTACAGGCTAGAGGTGCAGTGAGAGTACTATGCAGTATAAGTACAGGAATAGTCTAGTGGGTTACAGGCTAGAGGTGCAGTGAGAGTACTATGCAGTATAAGTACAGGAATAGTCTAGTGGGTTACAGGCTAGAGGTGCAGTGAGTGTACTATGCAGTATAAGTACAGGAATAGGCTAGTGGGTTACAGGCTAGAGGTGCAGTGAGAGTACTATGCAGTATAAGTACAGGAATAGTCTAGTGGGTTACAGGCTAGAGGTGCAGTGAGAGTACTATGCAGTATAAGTACAGGAATAGACTAGTGGGTTACAGGTTAGAGGTGCAGTGAGAGTACTATGCAGTGTATAAGTACAGGATTAGGCTAGTGGGTTACAGGCTAGAGGTGCAGTGAGAGTACTATGCAGTATAAGTACAGGAATAGTCTAGTGGGTTACAGGTTAGATGGAGGTGCAGTAAGAGCTATGTGCAATGTATAAGTACAGGAATAGTCTAGTGGGTTACAGGTTAGATGGAGGTGAAGTGAGAGCTATGTGCAATGTATAAGTACAGGAATAGTCTAGTGGGTTACAGGCTAGAGGTGCAGTGAGAGTACTATGCAGTGTATAAGTACAGGAATAGTCTAGTGGGTTACAGGCTAGAGGTGCAGTGAGAGTACTATGCAGTATAAGTACAGGAATAGTCTAGTGGGTTACAGGCTAGAGGTGCAGTGAGAGTACTATGCAGTATAAGTACAGGAATAGTCTAGTGGGTTACAGGCTAGAGGTGCAGTGAGAGTACTATGCAGTATAAGTACAGGAATAGTCTAGTGGGTTACAGGCTAGAGGTGCAGTGAGAGTACTATGCAGTATAAGTACAGGAATAGTCTAGTGGGTTACAGGCTAGAGGTGCAGTGAGAGTACTATGCAGTGTATAAGTACAGGAATAGTCTAGTGGGTTACAGGCTAGAGGTGCAGTGAGAGTACTATGCAGTGTATAAGTACAGCAATAGTCTAGTGGGTTACATGCTAGAGGTGCAGTGAGAGTACTATGCAGTATAAGTACAGGAATAGTCTAGTGGGTTACAGGCTAGAGGTGCAGTGAGAGTACTATGCAGTGTATAAGTACAGGAATAGTCTAGTGGGTTACAGGCTAGAGGTGCAGTGAGAGTACTATGCAGTGTATAAGTACAGGAATAGTCTAGTGGGTTACAGGCTAGAGGTGCAGTGAGTGTACTATGCAGTATAAGTACAGGAATAGTCTAGTAGGTTACAGGTTAGAGGTGCAGTGAGAGTACTATGCAGTATAAGTACAGGAATAGGCTAGTGGGTTACAGGCTAGAGGTGCAGTGAGAGTACTATGCAGTGTATAAGTACAGGAATAGTCTAGTGGGTTACAGGTTAGATGGAGGTGAAGTGAGAGCTATGTGCAATGTATAAGTACAGGAATAGTCTAGTGGGTTACAGGCTAGAGGTGCAATGAGAGTACTATGCAGTATAAGTACAGGAATAGTCTAGTGGGTTACAGACTAGAGGTGCAGTGAGAGTACTATGCAGTGTATAAGTACAGGAATAGTCTAGTGAGTTACAGGCTAGAGGTGAAGTGAGAGCTATGTGCAATGTATAAGTACAGGAATAGTCTAGTGGGTTACAGGCTAGAGGTGCAGTGAGAGTACTATGCAGTGTATAAGTACAGGAATAGTCTAGTGGGTTACAGGCTAGAGGTGCAGTGAGAGTACTATGCAGTGTATAAGTACAGGAATAGTCTAGTGTGTTACAGGCTAGAGGTGCAGTGAGAGTACTATGCAGTGTATAAGTACAGGAATAGTCTAGTGGGTTACAGGCTAGAGGTGCAGTGAGTGTACTATGCAGTATAAGTACAGGAATAGTCTTGTGGGTTACAGGCTAGAGGTGCAGTGAGAGTACTATGCAGTATATAAGTACAGGAATAGTCTAGTGGGTTACAGGCTAGAGGTGCAGTGAGAGTACTATGCAGTATATAAGTACAGGAATAGTCTAGTGGGTTACAGGCTAGAGGTGCAGTGAGAGTACTATGTAGTGTATAAGTACAGGAATAGTCTAGTGGGTTACAGGCTAGAGGTGCAGTGAGAGTACTATGTAGTGTATAAGTACAGGAATAGTCTAGTGTGTTACAGGCTAGAGGTGCAGTGAGAGTACTATGCAGTGTATAAGTACAGGAATAGTCTAGTGGGTTACAGGCTAGAGGTGCAGTGAGTGTACTATGCAGTATAAGTACAGGAATAGTCTTGTGGGTTACAGGCTAGAGGTGCAGTGAGAGTACTATGCAGTATATAAGTACAGGAATAGTCTAGTGGGTTACAGGCTAGAGGTGCAGTGAGAGTACTATGCAGTATATAAGTACAGGAATAGTCTAGTGGGTTACAGGCTAGAGGTGCAGTGAGAGTACTATGTAGTGTATAAGTACAGGAATAGTCTAGTGGGTTACAGGCTAGAGGTGCAGTGAGAGTACTATGTAGTGTATAAGTACAGGAATAGTCTAGTGGGTTACAGGCTAGAGGTGCAGTGAGAGTACTATGCAGTGTATAAGTACAGGAATAGTCTAGTGGGTTACAGGCTAGAGGTGCAGTGAGAGTACTATGCAGTATATAAGTACAGGAATAGTCTAGTGGGTTACAGGCTAGAGGTGCAGTGAGAGTACTATGTAGTGTATAAGTACAGGAATAGTCTAGTGGGTTACAGGCTAGAGGTGCAGTGAGAGTACTATGTAGTGTATAAGTACAGGAATAGTCTAGTGGGTTACAGGTTAGAGGTGCAGTGAGAGTACTATGCAGTGTATAAGTACAGGAATAGTCTAGTGGGTTACAGGCTAGAGGTGCAGTGAGAGTACTATGCAGTATAAGTACAGGAATAGTCTAGTGGGTTACAGGTTAGATGGAGGTGAAGTGAGAGTACTATGCAATGTATAAGTACAGGAATAGTCTAGTGGGTTACAGGCTAGAGGTGCAGTGAGAGTACTATGCAGTATAAGTACAGGAATAGTCTAGTGAGTTACAGGCTAGAGGTGCAGTGAGAGTACTATGCAGTATAAGTACAGGAATAGTCTAGTGGGTTACAGGTTAGATGGAGGTGAAGTGAGAGTACTATGCAATGTATAAGTACAGGAATAGTCTAGTGGGTTGCAGGCTAGAGGTGCAGTGAGAGTACTATGCAGTATAAGTACAGGAATAGTCTAGTGGGTTACAGGCTAGAGGTGCAGTGAGAGTACTATGCAGTGTATAAGTACAGCAATAGTCTAGTGGGTTACAGGCTAGAGGTGCAGTGAGAGTACTATGCAGTGTATAAGTACAGGAATAGTCTAGTGGGTTACAGGCTAGAGGTGCAGTGAGAGTACTATGCAGTATATAAGTACAGGAATAGTCTAGTGGGTTACAGGCTAGAGGTGCAGTGAGAGTACTATGTAGTGTATAAGTACAGGAATAGTCTAGTGGGTTACAGGCTAGAGGTGCAGTGAGAGTACTATGTAGTGTATAAGTACAGGAATAGTCTAGTGGGTTACAGGCTAGAGGTGCAGTGAGAGTACTATGCAGTGTATAAGTACAGGAATAGTCTAGTGGGTTACAGGCTAGAGGTGCAGTGAGAGTACTATGCAGTATAAGTACAGGAATAGTCTAGTGGGTTACAGGTTAGATGGAGGTGAAGTGAGAGTACTATGCAGTGTATAAGTACAGGAATAGTCTAGTGGGTTACAGGCTAGAGGTGCAATGAGAGTACTATGCAGTGTATAAGTACAGGAATAGTCTAGTGGGTTACAGGCTAGAGGTGCAGTGAGTGTACTATGCAGTATAAGTACAGGAATAGTCTAGTAGGTTACAGGTTAGAGGTGCAGTGAGAGTACTATGCAGTATAAGTACAGGAATAGGCTAGGGGGTTACAGGCTAGAGGTGCAGTGAGAGTACTATGCAGTGTATAAGTACAGGAATAGTCTAGTGGGTTACAGGTTAGATGGAGGTGAAGTGAGAGCTATGTGCAATGTATAAGTACAGGAATAGTCTAGTGGGTTACAGGCTAGAGGTGCAATGAGAGTACTATGCAGTATAAGTACAGGAATAGTCTAGTGGGTTACAGACTAGAGGTGCAGTGAGAGTACTATGCAGTGTATAAGTACAGGAATAGTCTAGTGAGTTACAGGCTAGAGGTGTAGTGAGAGCTATGTGCAATGTATAAGTACAGGAATAATCTAGTGGGTTACAGGCTAGAGGTGCAGTGAGAGTACTATGCAGTATAAGTACAGCAATAGTCTAGTGGGTTACAGGCTAGAGGTGCAGTGAGTGTACTATGCAGTATAAGTACAGGAATAGTCTAGTGGGTTACAGGCTAGAGGTGCAGTGAGAGTACTATGCAGTGTATAAGTACAGGAATAGTCTAGTGGGTTACAGGTTAGATGGAGGTGAAGTGAGAGTACTATGCAATGTATAAGTACAGGAATAGTCTAGTGGGTTACAGGCTAGAGGTGCAGTGAGAGTACTATGCAGTATAAGTACAGGAATAGTCTAGTGGGTTACAGGCTAGAGGTGCAGTGAGAGTACTATGCAGTGTATAAGTACAGGAATAGTCTAGTGGGTTACAGGCTAGAGGTGCAGTGAGAGTACTATGCAATGTATAAGTACAGGAATAGTCTAGTGGGTTACAGGCTAGAGGTGCAGTGAGAGTACTATGCAGTGTATAAGTACAGGAATAGTCTAGTGGGTTGCAGGCTAGAGGTGCAGTGAGAGTACTATGCAGTATAAGTACAGGAATAGTCTAGTGGGTTACAGGCTAGAGGTGCAGTGAGAGTACTATGCAGTGTAAGTACAGGAATATTCTAGTGGGTTACAGGCTAGAGGTGCAGTGAGAGTACTATGCAGTATAAGTACAGGAATATTCTAGTGGGTTACAGGCTAGAGGTGCAGTGAGAGTACTATGCAGTGTATAAGTACTAGAGTGATATAGAGGGTTACATGGAAGGTTGGAGGTGCGAACCAAAGCTGATTATACCTACAGGTCAGTATAGGACCTACAGTTACATAGCAGAGAGGTGTAGAGTGAGGGACAATAAAGAAAGCTACAGAGAACACTTTATAAGGGGAGGTGTTGTTTTATGTAGAGAGAAGCTGTGTTTGCTTTTGCTGAAGATCAAAGTTCACCATTAAAATGAAAGTAAATGTAGCAGAGACATTTAGAACAGAAGAGGTAAAAAAGTCATTAACTGGTGTTCAAACGAAAATGGCCGATGGGGAATGTGAAATGGCTGTAGACAAAGGACAAAGCTGGTAACCATTAGGACTGACAGGAATAGTGGGTGAAAGGCATCTTATATTGTAGAAAAATGAACTGTTTTTCCTTTTTTTTCCAAAAAAATCTAGGACAGAAACCATGCCAGCACCCAATCCCTTTGAGGAGGACACCCCACTCACCCGTCCATCTCCTGAGGGTGGAAACCCCTTTTTTGAAAATGATGAAGTAGTAGAGAAAAGAGAACCTCTAGGGACAGATGCTAAACGACGAGGAACCCTTGAAAAAATTGCTGGTCTCTCACCTTTCTGGAAGGGAGGAAAGGGTCTTCTAGGAGGAAAGGTGACAGTGGAGAAAAGGCGAGGACGACGTAAGTCTGAGGATGTGAATGCACTGTCCCTTGGGCGCAGAAAAGATGGAGGAACAGAAGAAGATGGGGGTGGTCCAGGTGGAGGTGTGAAGCGCTTATCCTTCTTGTGGCTGGGATCAGGAGGTTTAGGAACTGGTGGGAATCGGTCACATCGGGAGTCAATGGTGGAAGCTGTGCCTGAACGGGTCGAGATCGTGCAAGAGGATGACAAGAGCCGGGAGCCACTTTCAGGTAAGGAGGTTAGTGGTTCTCTACATCTGTTTCCACAGCTGGACCTAATATTCTACAAAATAAAAAATAAAAAAATCTTACAGAACTGGCTGAACCTTATATTCAGTATCTACTTTTTAGCCATTATTATAAAATATTATATTGTAGGTGTCAATTAACTGATGGAATTCAAGACTTCTACATCTGCTATGAAGTCTTGAGTATTAGATGACCCTGTAGAGGTCAGGCTTGCAGAGTAACGAGTGCTAGGATATCATTCACTACTCTAGTGAAAGATGAGAATTAATGTTTGTTAATTTTCATTCTTAATATGGAAAAAGTGAAGCGTTCAGGCAGTCTACTCTAAGGAAACAAATTAGACATTAATAGGGTGGTATCAAACATTCTAGAATTGACCAATTCATTCACTGTCTCAACTAGCCAGGTCTGTAATCTAATGATCATAAAATGTGACTGATTTTGTCCAGTGTTGTATATGCATGATCTCTAGAACACAAACTTTTTAGAATTAGAAAATGACTGCTCAGACTGTTCCTAGTTGACGATCATACAAATTTTCTTGCCGTACACCTCTATGGCTTTTGGATCCTTACATAACATTGAATAAACCTTTCTAGCTACCATTAGACACTTTCATTGGGTCCATGTACAAGTTTTCAGAGAATAGGGTAATCTGAAACCACAATCGTACGTCATTATAATAAGATAAAATGTTTGAACGACCTTAGGATTTTAGAAGTCTTTGACTTTTGAGCTGATAAAGATGTCTTCTTCACAGTTGTCCTTCACAAGCCATAAATCATACACAAGGGGACATACTTTATTAGGTTCAATGTAACCAATGCTACATGAAACACAATATTATGAATGTTATAAATAGCTGTGTCTTCCTCTAAGCATGGCTCTGAATGTCTAACTCACATAGATCTTCCAACTTACCTAAAGCTCCCTCTCAATCACAGTGCTGGAGATTCTTCACCTCATCCAACGTCGAGAGCTAAGATTGGCAGACCAGCACATCATAGAGCTTGAGGCAGAGTGCGATGGAGGTGCAAGTCCAGGGGTTGTACCCACAAGCCCAGGGCGCCAGGCCAAGGATGTTACCCTCCTGTATGAAGCCCTGATGAAGGAGATGTGGGCAGTGGTGGAAGAGTCACTCAATATTAAGGGGACAACAACAAAACTAGATGAAGTTATTGGGGTCATTCAACAGGAGGAAGATCGGAAAGGACCCCAGGGAAACAAAGACATGAGAGGTCGCTGGGTAGAGGCAGTGGGAAAAAGTGTGGATAATCGTCTGAAGAGCAACCTGGAGGGTAAAATGGGGTCACTATCATCTCAGGCTGAGAGGGTCAAAAGAACAACAGTAGAAGATTTGACAGCTGTGAAGAACTGTCTGGTGAGTAACACAACATTATCGGGATAATTCCAGATATAGGTTTACATAGACATAGGGACCTGAGAGATTATCCCTTCCTCCGCAGGGAGACACAATGACACAGGAACCTCGTCTGTCCCTCCCCCTCCAGGGTGACACACTGACACAGACATTGGGACCTGGGAGTCTGTCCCTCCCCCTCCAGGGTGACACACTAACACAGACATGGGGACCTGGGAGTCTGTCCCTCCCCCTCCAGGGTGACACACTGACACAAACATGGGGACCTGGGAGTCTGTCCCTCCCCCTCCAGGATGACACACTGATACAGACATGGGGACCTGTGAGTCTGTCCCTCCCCCTGTATGGTGACTTAGTCATACAGACACATGCGATTCTTTCCCTCTGCCTACAGGGTGACACAGACAGATGGACCTGATAGCTTGTCCCTTCCCCTATAGGGTTACACAGTGACACAGACATAAGAACATGGGAGTCTGTTCCTCTTCTATGCAGGATGACAGTGACACAAAGACAAGGACATGGTAGGTTGCCCAGCTCTTTAAGAGTGAAAAAGTGACTGAGGTTCCAGGGTGTCTATCATTCCTTCATCAAAATGACTCTGTGGGCTCTCTGCTTTCTAGGTCTGTGTCTATCCTAGAGATTTTGAAGTTTTCCGAACCTACCTCTCTGCATATCACAGTGGAATAGCAGAGTGGTTGAACTCTGCCGCACAGCGCTCCCTGGAGACCAATGAAATCTACTTCATTTTGGACTGGAACAGCAATGTCTACTATAGGTCAGTTCAGGAATGAAGAGTGGGCTTTAGTGTATAGCAGATGTATGATGGGAGTATAGACACAACACTGCTGCACTCTATAGAGATATAGCAACAGATAAAACTAGCCGATAATAAACCAGAAGTGCACAATGATGGGGTAATGACGCATAAATGTAATATTGTCTCTTTCTGCATAGAGATATCCTTTCCCGGCCTGAGATCTCACCTCTTATTAATCGGACAGAACTAGGGCCTCTCTTGCTTTCCGATACGCAGAGGATGCTGGAGCATCATTGTGTAAATGCAGTGCAGGTACAAGTTACAGTTTCTTTATAGAATTTCTTTTTAACAATTTTGTCAAAACATGTCTGTGAGCATTTGAACAAAATCCAGATGAAATATATATATCGAAACGCGTATTGATTTACACAAGCCACCCCCTCAATTCTTAGAGATGTAATCTGCAGTAAAATATCACTGAGTGTATAACAAAACCGCATAACAGGGTATTACACAACCTTATGTAATTCTTACTGAGAACGTTTTTTATCTATATGTAATGAAGAATTTCTCAATGAATTTCACTAATTTCATTTGTTTTGGCACAATCTCAAAATAGACAAAGTTTGCTTTGATTCATAGAAAAGACTTAAACAGAGGGGGTAAGGACAAATATTGTATGAGAAGAAAATAACACTTGGGAGAGGTCTATCCTAAGAAATAGATAGACCATTGAGTTTTAAACAACTTTCCAATTTACTTCTCTTATCAAATGTGCTTCATTCTCTTGGTATCTCTTGTTAAAAAGCATACCTAGGTAGGCTCAGGAGCTGCAATGCACTACTGAGAGGTAATTGAACACATTGGGTGAGGCATATATGTGCAGCTACCAATCACGAGCTAGCTCCCAGTAGTAAATTGCTACTTCACCCACTGTCCTCTATACATCACTGTCACACACTGTCTTCTCTCTATATCACTGTCACACACAGGCCCATTTATCAAAGGGCTTGCGGACCTGATCCAACACTGCGGATCAGGTCCGCAAGACCTCGCTAAATGCGGAGAGCAATACGCTCTCCGCATTTAACATTGCACCAGCAGCTCACAAGAGCTGCTGGTGCAACGCCGCCCCCTGCTGACTCGCGGCCAATCGGCCGCCAGCAGGGAGCTGTCAATCAACCCGATCGTATTCGATCGGGTTGATGTCTGGCGATTCCTGTCCGCCTGTTCAGAGCAGGCGGACAGGGTTATGGAGCAGCGGTCTTTAGACCGCTGCTTCATAAGTTGTGTTTCTGGCGAGTCTGAAGACTCGCCAGAAACACGGCCCTTCAAGCTCCATACGGAGCTTGATAAATGGGCCTGTTACTGTCTTCTCTCTATATCACTGTCACACACTGTATTCTCTCTACATAACTGTCACCCACTGTCCTCTATACATCACTGTCACACACTGTCTTCTCTCTATATCACTGTAACTCACACTGTATTCTCTCTACATAACTGTCACACACTGTCCTCTCTACATCACTGTCACGCACTTTCTTCTTTACATCACTGTCAGCCTCTGTCTTCTCTCTACATCACTGTCACACTCTGTCTTCTCTCTATATCACTGTCACACACTGTCCTCTCTATATCACTGTCACACACTGTCTTCTCTCTATATCACTGTCACACACTGTATTCTCTCTATATCACTGTCACACACTGTCTTCTCTACATCACTGTCACACACTGTCTTCTCTCTACATCACTGTCATCCTCTGTCTTCTCTCTATATCACTGTCATCCTCTGTCTTCTCTCTATATCACTGTCACACACTGTCTTCTCTACATCACTGACACACACTGTCCTCTCTACATCACTGTCAGCATCTGTCCTCTCTACATCACTGTCAGCATCTGTCCTCTCTACATCACTGTCAGCCTCTGTCTTCTCTCTATATCACTGTCACACACTGTCTTCTCTACATCACTGTCACACACTGTCTTCTCTACATCACTGTCACCCACTGTCTTCTCTCTATATCACTGTCACCCACTGTCTTCTCTCTACATCACTGTCACACACTGTCCTCTCTACATCACTGTTACACACTGTCTTCTTTCTACATAACTGTCACACACTGTCTTCTATCTATATCACTGTCACACACTGTCTTTTCTACATGACTGTCACACACTGTCTTTTCTACATCACTGTCACACACTGTCTTCTCTACATCACTGTCACACACTGTCTTCTCTCTACATCACTGTCACACACTGTCTTCTCTCTACATCACTGTCACACACTGTGTTCTCTACATCATTGTCACACAGTCTTCTCTACATCACTGTCACACACTGTCTTCTCTCTACATCACTGTCACACACTGTGTTTTTTACATCACTGTCACACACTGTCTTCTCTACATCACTGTCACACACTGTCTTCTCTCTACATCACTTCACACACTGTCCTCTCTACTTCACAGTCACACACTGTCTTCTCTACATCACAGTCACACACTGTCTTCTCTGCATCACAGTCACACACTGTCTTCTCTACATTACAGTCACACACTGTCTTCTCTCTACATCACAGTCACACACTGTGTTCTCTACATCACTGTCACACACTGTCTTCTCTCTATATCACTGTCACACAATGTCTTCTCTCTACATCACTGTCACACACTGTCTTATCTCTATATCACTGTCACACACTGTCTTCTCTCTACATCACTGTCACACACTGTCTTCTCTACATCACTGTCACACACTGTGTTCTCTACATTACTGTCACACACTGTCTTCTCTCTACATCACTGTCACACACTGTCTTCTCTCTACATCACTGTCACACACTGTCTTCTCTACATCACTGTCACACACTGTCTTCTCTCTACATCACTGTCACACACTGTGTTCTCTACATCATTGTCACACACTGTCTTCTCTACATCACTGTCACACACTGTCTTCTCTCTACATCACTGTCACACACTGTCCTCTCTACATGACTGTCATACACTGTCTTTTCTACATCACAGTCACACACTGTCTTCTCTACATCACAGTCACACACTGTCTTCTCTCTACATCACTGTCACACACTGTGTTCTCTACATCACTGTCACACACTGTCTTCTCTACATCACTGTCACACACTGTCTTCTCTCTACATCACTTCACACACTGTCCTCTCTACTTCACAGTCACACACTGTCTTCTATACATCACAGTCACACACTGTCTTCTCTGCATCACTGTCACACACTGTCTTCTCTACATTACAGTCACACACTGTCTTCTCTCTACGTCACAGTCACACACTGTGTTCTCTACATCACTGTCACACACTGTCTTCTCTCTATATCACTGTCACACACTGTCTTCTCTCTACATCACTGTCACACACTGTCTTCTCTCTATATCACTGTCACACACTGTCATCTCTCTACATCACTGTCACACACTGTCTTCTCTACATCACTGTCACACACTGTGTTCTCTACATCACTGTCACACACTGTCTTCTCTCTACATCACTGTCACACACTGTCTTCTCTCTACATCACTGTCACACACTGTCTTCTCTACATCACTGTCACACACTGTCTTCTCTCTACACTGTCAGCCTCTGTCTTCTCTCTACATCACTGTCACACACTGTCCTCTCTACATCACTGTCAGCCTCTGTCCTCTCTACATCACTGTCAGCCTCTGTCTTCTCTCTATATCACTGTCACACACTGTCTTCTCTACATCACGGTCAGCATCTGTCCTCTCTACATCACTGTCAGCCTCTGTCTTCTCTCTATATCACTGTCACACACTGTCTTCTCTACATCACTGTCACACACTGTCTTCTCTACATCACTGTCTTCTCTCTATATCACTGTCACACACTGTCTTCTATCTACATCACTGTCACACACTGTCTTCTCTCTACATCACTGTCACACACTGTCTTCTTTCTACATAACTGTCACACACTGTCTTCTATCTATATCACTGTCACACACTGTCTTTTCTACATCACTGTCACACACTGTCTTCTCTACATCACTGTCACACACTGTCTTCTCTCTACATCACTGTCACACACTGTGTTCTCTACATCATTGTCACACACTGTCTTCTCTACATCACTGTCACACACTGTCCTCTCTACATGACTGTCACACACTGTCTTCTCTACATCACAGTCACACACTGTCTTCTCTACATCACAGTCACACACTGTCTTCTCTCTACATCACTGTCAGCATCTGTCCTCTCTACATAACTGTCAGCCTCTGTCTTCTCTCTACATCACTGTCACACACTGTCCTCTCTACATCACTGTCAGCCTCTGTCTTCTCTCTATATCACTGCCACACACTGTCCTCTCTACATCACTGTCAGCATATGTCCTCTCTACATCACTGTCACACACTGTGTTCTCTACATCATTGTCACACAGTCTTCTCTACATCACTGTCACACACTGTCTTCTCTCTACATCACTGTCACACACTGTGTTTTTTACATCACTGTCACACACTGTCTTCTCTACATCACTGTCACACACTGTCTTCTCTCTACATCACTTCACACACTGTCCTCTCTACTTCACAGTCACACACTGTCTTCTCTACATCACAGTCACACACTGTCTTCTCTGCATCACAGTCACACACTGTCTTCTCTACATTACAGTCACACACTGTCTTCTCTCTACATCACAGTCACACACTGTGTTCTCTACATCACTGTCACACACTGTCTTCTCTCTATATCACTGTCACACAATGTCTTCTCTCTACATCACAGTCACACACTGTCTTCTCTCTATATCACTGTCACACACTGTCATCTCTCTACATCACTGTCACACACTGTCTTCTCTACATCACTGTCACACACTGTGTTCTCTACATCACTGTCACACACTGTCTTCTCTCTACATCACTGTCACACACTGTCTTCTCTCTACATCACTGTCACACACTGTCTTCTCTACATCACTGTCACACACTGTCTTCTCTCTACACTGTCAGCCTCTGTCTTCTCTCTACATCACTGTCACACACTGTCTTCTCTACATCACTGTCACACACTGTCTTCTCTACATCACTGTCTTCTCTCTATATCACTGTCACACACTGTCTTCTATCTACATCACTGTCACACACTGTCTTCTCTCTACATCACTGTCACACACTGTCCTCTCTACATCACTGTCAGCCTCTGTCTTCTCTCTATATCACTGTCACACACTGTCTTCTCTACATCACTGTCAGCATCTGTCCTCTCTACATCACTGTCAGCCTCTGTCTTCTCTCTATATCACTGTCACACACTGTCTTCTCTACATCACTGTCACACACTGTCTTCTCTACATCACTGTCTTCTCTCTATATCACTGTCACACACTGTCTTCTATCTACATCACTGTCACACACTGTCTTCTCTCTACATCACTGTCACACACTGTCTTCTTTCTACATAACTGTCACACACTGTCTTCTATCTATATCACTGTCACACACTGTCTTCTCTACATCACTGTCACACACTGTCTTCTCTACATCACTGTCACACACTGTCTTCTCTCTACATCACTGTCACACACTGTGTTCTCTACATCATTGTCACACACTGTCTTCTCTACATCACTGTCACACACTGTCTTCTCTCTACATCACTGTCACACACTGTCTTCTCTCTACATCACTGTCACACACTGTCTTCTCTACATCACTGTCACACACTGTCTTCTCTCTACATCACTGTCACACACTGTGTTCTCTACATCATTGTCACACACTGTCTTCTCTACATCACTGTCACACACTGTCTTCTCTCTACATCACTGTCACACACTGTCTTTTCTACATCACAGTCACACACTGTCTTCTCTACATCACAGTCACACACTGTCTTCTCTCTACATCACTGTCACACACTGTGTTCTCTACATCACTGTCACACACTGTCTTCTCTACATCACTGTCACACACTGTCTTCTCTCTACATCACTTCACACACTGTCCTCTCTACTTCACAGTCACACACTGTCTTCTCTACATCACAGTCACACACTGTCTTCTCTACATCACAGTCACACACTGTCTTCTCTGCATCACAGTCACACACTGTCTTCTCTACATTACAGTCACACACTGTCTTCTCTCTACATCACAGTCACACACTGTGTTCTCTACATCACTGTCACACACTGTCTTCTCTCTATATCACTGTCACACACTGTCTTCTCTCTACATCACTGTCACACACTGTCTTCTCTCTATATCACTGTCACACACTGTCATCTCTCTACATCACTGTCACACACTGTCTTCTCTACATCACTGTCACACACTGTCTTCTCTACATCACTGTCACACACTGTGTTCTCTACTTCACAGTCACACACTGTCTTCTCTCTACATCACTGTCACACACTGTCTTCTCTCTACATCACTGTCACACACTGTCTTCTCTACATCACTGTCACACACTGTCTTCTCTCTATATCACTGTCACACACTGTCTTCTCTCTACATCACTGTCACACACTGTCTTCTCTCTATATCACTGTCACACACTGTCTTCTCTCTACATCACTGTCACACACTGTCTTCTTTCTACATCACTGCCACACACAGTCTTCTCTCTAAATCACTGTCACACACTGTGTTCTCTACATCACTGTCACACACTGTCTTCTCTCTACATCACTGTCACACACTGTGTTCTCTACATCACTGGCACATACTGTCTTCTCTCTACATCACTGTCACACACTGTCTTCTCTCTACATCACTGTCACACAGTGTTCTCTACATCACTGTCACACACTGTCTTCTCTCTACATCACTGTCACACACTGTCCTCTCTACATGACTGTCACACACTGTCTTCTCTACATCACAGTCACACACTGTCTTCTCTCTACATCACTGTCACACACTGTCTTCGCTCTACATCACTGTCACACACTGTGTTCTCTAGATCACTGTCACACACTGTCTTCTCTCTACATCACTGTCACACACTGTCTTCTCTACATCACTGTCACACACTGTCTTCTCTCTACATCACTGTCACACACTGTCCTCTCTACTTCACAGTCACACACTGTCTTCTCTACATCACAGTCACACACTGTCTTCTCTACATCACAGTCACACACTGTCTTCTCTACATCACAGTCACACACTGTCTTCTCTACATCACAGTCACACAGTCTTCTCTCTACATCACAGTCACACACTGTGTTTTCTACATCACTGTCACACTCTGTCTTCTCTACATCACTGTCACACACTGTCTTCTCTCTACATCACTGTCACACACTGTCTTCTTTTTACATCACTGTCACACACTGTGTTCTCTACATCACTGTCACACACTGTCTTCTCTCTACATCACTGTCACACACCTTTTTTCTCTCTACATCACTGTCACACACTGTGTTCTCTACATCACTGTCACACACTGTCTTCGCTCTACATCACTGTCACACACTGTCTTCTCTCTACATCACTGTCACACACTGTCTTCTCTCTACATCACTGTCACACACTGTGTTCTCTACATCACTGTCACACACTGTCTTCGCTCTACATCACTGTCACACACTGTGTTCTCTAGATCACTGTCACACACTGTCTTCTCTCTACATCACTGTCACACACTGTCTTCTCTCTACATCACTGTCACACACTGTCTTCTTTTTACATCACTGTAACACACTGTGTTCTCTACATCACTGTCACACACTGTCTTCTCTCTACATCACTGTCACACACTGTCTTCTCTACATCACTGTCACACACTGTCTTCTCTCTACATCACTGTCACACACCTTTTTTCTCTCTACATCACTGTCACACACTGTGTTCTCTACATCACTGTCACACACTGTCTTCGCTCTACATCACTGTCACACACTGTCTTCTCTCTACATCACTGTCACACACTGTCTTCTCTCTACATCACTGTCACACACTGTGTTCTCTACATCACTGTCACACACTGTCTTCGCTCTACATCACTGTCACACACTGTGTTCTCTAGATCACTGTCACACACTGTCTTCTCTCTACATCACTGTCACACACTGTCTTCTCTCTACATCACTGTCACACACTGTGTTCTCTACATCACTGTCACACACTGTCTTCTCTCTACATCACTGTCACACACTGTCTTCTCTCTACATCACTGTCACACACTGTGTTCTCTACATCACTGTCACACACTGTCTTCTCTCTACATCACTGTCTCCCTTTATAAGTGTCACATTGTGTCCCTCAGGCACCTCACGTGTTCACCTTTTGTGTTTCTGCCATTCTCAGGTACGTGTGTCCCAGCGCTTAGAGGAGGAGTTACAGTTGGAGCAGGAGCGGTGGAAGGAGGACTCTATCACTGACGATGTCCAGTCGTCGTTCATTGGAAGAGTAATACAGGTGAGACCTCCTTTGCTACTATATAACAACAGTGTGAGTTTTCTATAAACTTACTAGTGATCCTAAGCATCTCCTGGGCTATGTCTCCTCAGATAATGAGACCACATGTGGATCGTGCTCCAGCAATAAGTGAAGACTTTGGGGTCCTTATGTCTCGTTCGTGTCTAGGCTGCTTCTCTGAGGTCCTACACAGGTAACATCAACAGCATAGGAGAGGGATAGTTACATTAAGTCCTTATCCCATATACATGTGGTCTGTAAATTGTCTTAATGGCAAGTGTGCCTGTCAATGTTTTAGTGCTCATTTTGGTTACATCAAATACTCCATTCCAATCCATTGTATTGGTGATATGTACACTTTTTTATCAAACCAGTCAGCAATTTCAATTGGAATTTTACCAGGAAATAAATCTACTATCTATCTGCCTGTGTGTCTGTCTATCTACCTACCTTAATTATCTTAATTAATTATATATACTGTGCATATATACATTATTGTGTGTGCAGACCTTATGTAATATGACATATAATTACTGATATATACTGTGCATATATAAACATTTATTGTGTGTGCAGACCTTATGTAGTGTGACATATAATTACTGATATATACTGTGCATATATAAACATTTATTGTGTGTGCAGACCTTATGTAATGTGGCACTAAATTACTGATATATACTGTGCATATATACATTATTGTGTGTGCAGACCTTATGTAATGTGACATATAATTACTGATATATACTGTGCATATATAAACATTTATTGTGTGTGCAGACCTTATGTAATGTGACAATTACTGATATATACTGTGCATATATACATTATTGTGTGTGCAGACCTTATGTAATGTGACATATAATTACTGATATATACTGTGCATATATAAACATTTATTGTGTGTGCAGACCTTATGTAATGTGACATATAATTACTGATATATACTGTGCATATATACATTATTGTGTGTGCAGACCTTATGTAATGTGACATATAATTACTGATATATACTGTGCATATATAAACATTTATTGTGTGTGCAGACCTTATGTAATGTGACATATAATTACTGATATATACTGTGCATATATAAACATTTATTGTGTGTGCAGACCTTATGTAATGTGACATATAATTACTGATATATACTGTGCATATATACATTATTGTGTGTGCAGACCTTATGTAATGTGACATATAATTACTGATATATACTGTGCATATATACATTATTGTGTGTGCAGACCTTATGTAATGTGACATATAATTACTGATATATACTGTGCATATATACATTATTGTGTGTGCAGACCTTATGTAATGTAGCACTTAATTACTGATATATACTGTGCATATATAAACATTTATTGTGTGTGCAGACCTTATGTAATGTGACAATTACTGATATATACTGTGCATATAAACATTTATTGCGTGTGCAGACCTTATGTAATGTGACAATTGCTGATATATACTGTGCATATATAAACATTTATTGTGTGCATTTTCACCAGTACTTTCCTGGCTTCTGTTCCTTTGGCATTACGTTTTTGGTCTTTATATATTTATGTATATAGTAGTGAGATCCCTTAGGGAGCCTGTTATCTTCCTGTGACTGGGTCTCCTCCAGACTCGATATGTTACAGTTACTCCAAATGAAAACTGTTTTAACCCTCGCATTATTCTATTAGTCTCCAGAAGGCAGTAGAACGTTTCCACTGTGAGCAAGAAGGAATGACAGAAGCCTTTATTTATAGGGTCATCAGAATCGTGAACTGCTGCCCCCCATTCAGGTGAATATTTGATTTTTCTCTATATATAAACTCCTTTATTTCTGCATGTTTAATGCCTTTAAACTGATTTATTGGGATCCCCTATAGGGAGTTTGCTACTCGTATGGCGCAGCAAGATCCTGAACAAGGAGCACAGCCTCTCCGGGAGGCAGAGAAATTCCTGGACAGAATTATTGGTTTGGCCACACGGAGCATCTGTGACCTTGTGTTGCATGACCTCAAGGTATCTTTCACTATTAAATCCTAACTGCTGAAAAAGTCCCTGTTCTCACATACTTTTCCTTACACAATTAATGTCCCATTTCATCTCTAATTACCTAATATCTCCATACTCCACCAGCCCTGTACGCGAAAACTTCTAGGTCGCAAGTGGTTGAATAGTTCTGATGCCTGTGATGGGATAGTGTCGGCATTAGCTGAGCGAGCTTCTGCCCTACGCAAGATGAGTCCTGGACCTTACCAGGTATAGGCCCTTTGACACCATCATCATGACATCCAACTTCTTTTGGGTCACCAAAAACAATACAATGTTCATGGCATTATTACAGCAAGTTATGTCATATACTAGCTATCTTCTTGCTCTCTTTAGACAGTGGTGTCTGAGCTACATCGTAGGGTTCTTCTGGAACTGGTTAGGCCGCTCATTCAAGGCAAGATGGTCTGTACCACTTCAAAGACCAGGAAGAAGGTGTCAGCCAAACTTAAGGAAGAGGCCAAACAACTGGGGCAGATTTTCAGCAGGCTGGTAATTTAACCTAATGTGTAAAAGCTTCCCAATACCCCAGTACCATCCAACAACCTTGTCTCCCTGGCTCATGATCTCTTGTCCAGTAATATAATTTCTCTCCTCAGGAATCACCCCAGCTATCAATGGATCTTGTGGTTCCACATCTTGCTGAGATATTGGTCCTAGAGGACACATCATCTATTCAGATGGAGGTTGGCATGCTCATATCTGAATTCCCAGATTTCAGGTCAGTATAAAATATGTTAGCAGTGTGTTCTATTTATGTGTACCTCAGGCTAAGCTATGTATCCAATCTGTCTCACAGTCTGGGGTAGTTGTCCCTACATATCTCCCTTTAGTGCTAGAGATTCAATACTCTCCCTCCAACTCAACCCACCAACCTTAGAGGGGCCACACCCTATCTCTCAACCTTCCTTCAGCCCTAAAGTGACAAGTCCCTGCCACAGAGGGGCCAAGTCCTGTTTCCTACTCCCCCCCCCCCCTAAAGGGGCAAAACTGTGCCTACACTCTCTCCAGGACTTACCTCTTTCCTACTTTTCCCCCTATGCTTAAGGGAAAGACCCTGCCTCCCACTCTCTCCAGACCCTATTTTCCACCCATCATTCAGTTCCAAAAGAGGCTAGACCATCCCTCATACACTTTCACCAGCCTTAGAGGGACCAGATTCTGTTTCCCACCCTTCCTCCACTCCTGATGGGGCAAAATCTTTTTCAGATAAGTATAAAATACCCATGTTAGTGGCATGTTCTTCTATTTCTGCCTACCCTAGGCTAATTTTTTCCACCAGTCTGAGAGAGTGTCAGACTTTGTCTCTTTTTAACTCTCCCACCAACCCTAGAGGGGGCAAAACACTGTTTCTCACTCTTCCTTCAGTCCTAAAGTGATACAACAGTGCCCCCCACTCTCTCCAGCCCCAGAGTGACCAGACCCTGTTTCTCACTCTTCCCCCAGTCATTAAAGAGAAAAACCCTGCCTCCCAATCTAACCCTATAGAGGCCAGACATTATTTCCCAATCTTCCTTGAGTCTTTAAGGTGAAAGACCCTGCCTCCCATTCTCTCTTCAGCTCTAGAGGGGCCAGGCCCTGTTTCCCACTCTTTCTCCATCTCTTAAGGGGAAAAACCCTGCCTCCCACTCAATCTCCAGCCCCAGAGGGACATACCCTGTTTCCTACTTTTCCTCCAGCCCGTAAGGGAAAAATCCTGCCTCTAGCTCTCTATCCAGCCCCAGAGGGGCCAGACCCTGTTTCCCAGCCTTCCTCTAGCCCTTAAGCGGAATAACCATACCCCCCACTCTTTCTCAAGCCCTGCCTCCCACTCTCTCCCCAGTCCATGTCTCCCACTCTCTCTCTTCAGCCCCTATATAAATAGTCCATGCCTCTCACTCTTCATCTAGTATCCGAGATGCCATAAGGCTATCTTTCTATTTCTATATCCAACTCTAGAGGTCCCAGACATGGTTTACCTAACCACAACACATTATTATAGTCTTATTTCTCCTTTTTGTAGGAAACGCCATCTGTCAGCCATCCTAGATGTCCGGGGTCTATGGGATCCAGGTCCTAGACAGGCAATACTAGGTGTCCTTCATGATTTGGAAAATTCAGATGTTCCTCCACCCGACAGGGGGTCTCCAGGTTTCTTCACTGATGTCCTTGTCACACATGACACACGCTGTATTAATGTCAGTCTCTTGCGTGCCTCCCAGTTCGGACGCAGGACCCTAAGCCGTCTTAGTTGCCGGAGCATAGCAGGCAGCAGTATAAGGAATGGTGTAGGACCTGGGGAAGAGGATACACAATTATAAGGAACTGTAATGAGTTGTCATGTGGTAAAGCCATATTGATCTCAGTCACAAAAGAAAATTGCTTGAAATCTAAAACTTCATTTTAAGTAGCTGTCTGGCCGGCTATTGTTGACTTTAGTATCTCAACTTAATTTTTTAAGATTAAAAGGTCTGCAGGACACAACAGAACCTGGGTTATACTGTACTGCAAATATTGCACTGTTTTCCCGACATATCAGATTATGCATGTGGCATTGACGCAAAAAAGTAGCAAAAATATATTGTGTTTCTGTCACATTAATCTATGGTTTGTGTGTATATATATATATATTGAATGTTGTAAAATAATAAATATTAATTTAAAATTACAAATATTTTACTGGTTACGTGAGTAAATTGCATATGAGTGTTATTAATAATGAAATAGGAGGAGAAAGGACAAGGATTAAAGGAAGAAGGAAAGGGGAAAGTGACAGAAAAGAACAACAGAGAAGGAGGAGAGGGGACAGTGACGGAGAAAAGGAGGAGAGGGGACAGTGACAGAGAGAAGGAGGAGAGGGGACAGTGACAGATAAAAGGAGGAGAGGGGACAGAGAGAAGGAGGAGAGGGAACAGTGATAGAGAGAAGGAGGAGAGGGGACAGTGACAAAGAGAAGAAGGAGATGGGATAGTGACAGAGAGGAGAAGGAGAGGGGACAGTGATAGAGAGAAGGAGGAGAGGGGACAGTGAAAGAGAGAAGGAGGAGAGGGGACAGTGACAGAGAGAAGGAGGAGAGAGAGGACAGTGACAGAGAGGAGGAGAGGGAACAGTAACAGAGAGAAGGAGGAGAAAGGACAGTGACAGAGAGAAGGAGGAGAGGGGACAGTGACAGAGAGAAGGAGGAGAGGGACAGTGACAGAGAGAAGGAGGAGAGGGAACAGTGACAGAGAGAAGGAGGAGAGAGGACAGTGACAGAGAGAAGGAAGTGAGGGAACCGTGACAGAGAGAAGGAGGAGAGAGGACATTGACAGAGAGAAGGAGGAGAGGGGACAGTGACAGAGAGAAGGAGAAGAGGGGACATTGACAGAGAGAAGGTGAGAGGGGACAGTGACAGAGAGAAGGAGGAGAGGGGACAGTGACAGAGAGAAGGGGAGAGAGGACAGTGACAGAGAGGAGGAGAGAAGACAGTGACAGAGAGAAGGAGAGGGGACATTAACAGACAGAAGGAGAAGAGGGGACAGTGAAAGAGAGAAGGAGGAGAGGGGAAGTGACAAAGAGAAGGGAAGAGGGGACAGTGACAGAGAGAAGGAGGAGAGCGACAGTGACAGAGAGAATGAGAAGAGGGGACAGTGACAGAGAGAAGGAGGAGAGGGGACAGTGACAGAGAGAAGGAGGAGAGGGGACAGTGACAGAGAGGAGGAGAGGGGACAGTGACAGAGAGGAGGAGAGGGGACAGTGACAGAGAGAAGGAGGAGAGGGGACAGTGACAGAGAGAAGGAGGAGAGGGGACAGTGACAGAGAGAAGGAGGGGGGACAGTGACAGAGAGAAGGAGAAGGGACAGTGACAGAGAGAAGGAGGAGAGGGGACAGTGACAGAGAGAAGGATGAGAGGGGACAGTGACAGATAGGAGGAGAGGGGACAGTGACAGAGAGAAGGAGGAGAGGGAACAGTGACAGAGAGAAGGAGGAGATGGAACAGTGACAGAGAGGAGGAGGAGAGGGGACAGTGAAAGAGAGGAGGAGAGGGGACAGTGACAGAGAGAAGGAGTAGAGGGGACAGTGACAGAGAGGAGGAGGAGAGGGGACAGTAACAGAGAGAAGGAGGAGAGGGGACAGTGAAAGAGAGGAGGAGAGGGGACAGTGACAGAGAGAAGGAGTAGAGGGGACAGTGACAGAGAGAAGAAGGAGAGGGGACAGTGACAGAGAGAAGGAGGAGAGGGGACAGTGACAGAGAGGAGGAGGAGAGGGGACAGTGACAGAGAGAAGGAGGAAAGGGGACAGTGACAGAGAGAAGGAGGAGAGGGGGCAGTGACAGAGAGAAGGAGGAGAGAGGACAGTGACAGAGAAAAGGAGGAGAGAGGACAGTGACAGAGAGAAGGAGGAGATGGAACAGTGACAGAGAGAAGGAGGAGAGGGGACTGTAACAAAAAGGAGGAGAGGGGACAGTGAAAGAGAGAAGGAGGAGAGGGGAAGTGATAGAGAAAAGGGGAGAGGGGACAGTGACAGAGAGAAGGAGAAGGGACAGTGACAGAGAGAAGGAGAAGGGACAGTGACAGAGAGAAGGAGGAGAGGGGACAGTGACAGAGAGAAGGAGGAAAGGGGACAGTGACAGAGAGAAGGAGGAGAGGGGACAGTGACAGAGAGGAGGAGAGGGGACAGTGACAGAGAGAAGGTGGAGATGGAACAGTGACAGAGAAGGAGGAGATGGAACAGTGACAGAGAGAAGGAGGAGATGGAACAGTGACAGAGAGAAGGAGGAGAGGGTACAGTTACAGAGAGAAGGAGGAGAGGGGACAGTGACAGAGAGGAGGAGAGGGGACAGTGACAGAGAGGAGATGGGACAGTGACAGAGAGAAGGAGGAGATGGAACAGTGACAGAGAGGAGGAGGAGAGGGGACAGTGAAAGAGAGGAGGAGAGGGGACAGTAACAAAAAGAAGGAGGAGAGGGGACAGTGAAAGAGAGGAGGAGAGGGGAAGTGATAGAGAAAAGGGGAGAGGGGACAGTGACAGAGAGAAGGAGGAGAGGGGACAGTGACAGAAAGAAGGAGGAGAGGGGACAGTGACAGAGAGGAGGAGAGGGGACAGTGACAGAGAGGAGGAGAGGGGACAGTGACAGAGAGGAGATGGGACAGTGACAGAGAGAAGGAGGAGAGGGGACAGTGACAGAGAGAAGGAGGGGGGACAGTGACAGAGAGAAGGAGAAGGGACAGTGACAGAGAGAAGGAGGAGAGGGGACAGTGACAGAGAGAAGGATGAGAGGGGACAGTGACAGAGAGAAGGATGAGAGGGGACAGTGACAGAGAGAAGGAGGAGAGGGAACAGTGACAGAGAGGAGGAGATGGAACAGTGACAGAGAGGAGGAGGAGAGGGGACAGTGAAAGAGAGGAGGAGAGGGGACAGTGACAGAGAGAAGGAGTAGAGGGGACAGTGACAGAGAGGAGGAGGAGAGGGGACAGTAACAGAGAGAAGGAGGAGAGGAGACAGTGAAAGAGAGGAGGAGAGGGGACAGTGACAGAGAGAAGGAGTAGAGGGGACAGTGACAGAGAGAAGGAGAGGGGACAGTGACAGAGAGAAGGAGGAGAGGGGACAGTGACAGAGAGAAGGAGGAGAGGGGACAGTGACAGAGAGAAGGAGGAAAGGGGACAGTGACAGAGAGAAGGAGGAGAGGGGGCAGTGACAGAGAGAAGGAGGAGATGGGGCAGTGACAGAGAGAAGGAGGAGAGGGGACAATGACAGAGAGAAGGAGGAGAGGGGACAGTGACAGAGAGAAGGAGGAGAGGGGACAGTGACAGAGAGAAGGGGAGAGAGGACAGTGACAGAGAGAAGGAGGAGAGAGGACAGTGACAGAGAAAAGGAGGAGAGAGGAAAGTGACAGAGAGAAGGAGGAGATGGAACAGTGACAGAGAGAAGGAGGAGAGGGGACAGTAACAAAAAGGAGGAGAGGGGACAGTGAAAGAGAGAAGGAGGAGAGGGGAAGTGATAGAGAAAAGGGGAGAGGGGACAGTGACAGAGAGAAGGAGGAGAGGGGACAGTGACAGAGAGAAGGAGATGGGACAGTGACAGAGAGATGGAGGAGATGGGACAGTGACATAGAGAAGGAGGAGATGGGACAGTGACAGAGAGACGGAGGTGAGGGGACAGTGACAGAGAGGAGGAGAGGGGACAGTGACAGAGAGGAGGGGGGACAGTGACAGAGAGAAGGAGGGGGGACAGTGACAGAGTGAAGGAGAAGGGACAGTGACAGAGAGAAGGAGAAGAGGGGACAGTGACAGAGAGAAGGAAAAGAGGGGACAGTGACAGAGAGGAGGAGGAGAGGGGACAGTGACAGAGAGGAGGAGGAGAGGGGACAGTGACAGAGAGAAGGGGGAGATGGAACAGTGACAGAGAAGGAGGAGAGGGTACAGTACCAGAGAGAAGGAGGAGAGGGTACAGTGACAGAGAGAAGGAGGAGAGGGGACAGTGACAGAGAGAAGGAGAGAGGACAGTGACAGAGAGAAGGAGGGGGGGGACAGTGACAGAGAGGAGGAGGAGAAGAGACAGTGACAGAGAGAAGGAGGAGAGGGGACAGTGACAGAGAAAAGGAGGAGAGGGGACAGTGAAAGAGAAAAGGAGGAGAGGGGACAGTGACAGAGAGAAGGAGGAGAGGGGACAGTGACAGAGAAAAGGAGGAGAGGGGACAGTGACAGAGAGAAGGAGGAGAGGGGACAGTGACAGAGAAAAGGAGGAGAGGGGACAGTGACAGAGAAAAAGAGGAGAGGGGACAGTGACAGAGAGATGGAGGAGAGGGGACAGTGACAGAGAGAAGGAGGAGATGGAACAGTGACAGAGAGGAGGAGAGGGGACAGTGACAGAGAGAAGGAGAAGAGGGGACAGTGACAGAGAGAAGGAGGAGAGGGGACAGTGACAGAGAGAAGGAGGAGAGGGGACAGTGACAGAGAAAAGGAGGAGAGGGGACAGAGAGAGAAAAAGAGGAGAGGGGACAGTGACAGAGAGAAGGAGGAGAGGGGACAGTGACAGAGAGAAGAAGGAGAGGGGACAGTGACAGAGAGGAGGAGGAGAGGGGACAGTGACAGAGAGAAGGAGGAGAGGGGACAGTAATAGAGAGAAGGAGGAGATGGAACAGTGACAGAGAGAAGGAGGAGAGGGGACAGTGACAGAGAGAAGGAGGAGAGGGGACAGTGACAGAGAGGAGGGGAGGGGACAGTGACAGAGAGAAGGAGGAGATGGAACAGTGACAGAGAGAAGGAGGAGAGGGGACAGTGACAGAGAGAAGGAGGAGATGGAACAGTGACAGAGAGGAGGAGAGGGGACAGTGACAGAGAAAAGGAGGAGAGGGGACAGTGACAGAGAAAAGGAGGAGAGGGGACAGAGAGAGAAAAAGAGGAGAGGGGGCAGTGACAGAGAGAAGGAGGAGAGGGGACAGTGACAGAGAGAAGGGGGAGAGGGGACAGTGACAGAGAGAAGGAGGAGAGGGGACAGTGACAGAGAGAAGGAGGAAAGGGGACAGTGACAGAGAGAAGGAGGAGAGGTGACAGTGACAGATAGAAGGAGGAGAGGGACAGTGAAAAAGAGAAGGAGGAGAGAGGACAGTGACAGAGAGAAGGAGGAGAGGGACAGTGAAAAAGAGAAGGAGGAGAGAGGACAGTGACAGAGAGAAGGAGGAGAGGGGACAGTGACAGAGAGAAGGAGGAGAGGGGAGAGGGGACAGTGATAGAGAGAAGGAGGAGATGGAACAGTGACAGAGAGAAGGAAGAGAGGGGACAGTGACAAAGAGAAGGAGGAGAGGGGCAGTGACAGAGAGGAGGGGAGGGGACAGTGACAGAGAGAAGGAGGAGATGGAACAGTGACAGAGAGAAGGAGGAGAGGGGACAGTGACAGAGAGAAGGAGGAGATGGAACAGTGACAGAAAGAAGGAGGAGAGGGGACAGTGACAGAGAGGAGGAAAGGGGACAGTGACAGAGAGAAGGAGGAGAGGGGACAGTGACAGAGAAAAGGAGGAGAGGGGACAGTGACAGAGAAAAGGAGGAGAGGGGACAGAGAGAGAAAAAGAGGAGAGGGGGCAGTGACAGAGAGAAGGAGGAGAGGGGACAGTGACAGAGAGAAGGAGGAGAGAGGACAGTGACAGAGAGAAGGAGGAGAGGGGACAGTGACAGAGAGAAGGAGGAGAGGGGACAGTGACAGAGAGAAGGAGGAGAGGGGACAGTGACAGAGGGAAGGAGGAGAGGGGACAGTGACAGAGAGAAGGAGGAGAGGGGGCAGTGACAGAGAAGGAGGAGAGGGGACAGTGACAGAGAGAAGGAGGAGAGGGGACAGTGACAGAGAAAAGGAGGAAAGGGGACAGTGACAGAGAGAAGGAGGAGAGGGGACAGTGACAGAGAGAATAAGGAGAGGGGACAGTGACAGAGAGAAGGAGGAGAGGGGACAGTGACAGAGAAAAGGAGGAGAGGGGACAGTGACATAGAGAAGGAGGAGAGAGGACAGTGACAGAGAGAAAGAGGAGAGGAGACAGTGACAGAGAGAAGGAGGAGAGGGGACAGTGACAGTGAGAAGGAGAAGAGGGGACAGTGACAGAGAGAAGGAGGAGAGGGGACAGTGACAGAGAGAAGGAGGAGAGGGGACAGTGACAGAGAGAATGAGGAGAGGAGACATTGACAGAGAGAAGGAGGAGAGGGGACAGTGACAGAGAGAAGGAAGAGAGGGGACAGTGACAGAGAGAAGGAGGAGAGGGGACATTGACAGAGAGAAGGAGGAGAGGGGACAGTGACAGAGAGAAGGAGGAGAGGGGACAGTGACAGAGAGAAGGAGGGGAGGGGACAGTGACAGAGAGAAGGAGGAGAGGGGACATTGACAGAGAGAAGGAGGAGAGGGGACAGTGACAGAGAGAAGGAGGAGAGGGGACAGTGACAGAGAGAAGGAGAGGGGACAGTGACAGAGAGGAGGAGAGGGGACAGTGACAGAGAGAAGGAGGGGGACAGTGACAGAGAGAAGGAGGGTGACAGTGACAGAGAGGAGGGGGACAGAGGATTTTGACATACCTTAGAAATAAGAGTGGATATTGCACTTTTACAAGAAACACACTTGACTGAAATAGAACACAAGAAACTCAAAGTTAACTGGGTTAGTGAAGTTATTTATACTCCATGTGCTACACGTAAAAGGGGGGTTGCAGTTTTAATCAGCAAAAATTTAGACTATCGAATTATAGGGCAAGAGATAGACCCAGGGGAACGATTTATTATTTTGAAAATCATTATAAATTCACGTATGCTTACGCTATGTAATGTCTATGGCCCAAATGTGCCAGATGTAAAATTCTGGGAAAAATTAAAATTAAAATTACATGATTCTATAAATATGAATCTTATAGTTGCAGGTGACTTCAACATGGTTTTTAACAACATTGATAGATCACAGACATTCGGAAATAAATCTAAACAGATCCCAAAAAAATCCTCCAGGATTCTTAAAGTATTTGCTAGCGCATTAAATATTAAAGACATCTGGAGATTGTTATATCCTAATAGCAGAGATTTTACCTGTGAATCTAAAAAATACCGAACATTCTCACGGATAGACTTTTTTCTAGGGTCAGACAAAATTATTAACTTAGATATAAAAGCACAAATAGATAACTTCACTATCTCAGACCATGCTCCGATATCACTAGAGACACGGTGGGAAACAGATAGATACGACCCAGTTAAGAGCTACGGCTTCCCACGTTACTTAGCAAACAATTTGGAATTTAGAAACCGACTCATTGCTATATGGCACGAATATGTTCAACAGAACAAAGACTATATGCATAAGAAAGAGATCTTCTGGGAAACTGCTAAGGCGGTAGCCAGAGGAGAAATTAAAAAATTTACTATTAGGTTTAAGAAAAAGTTATACTTAAGAGAGACTGAAATTTCAAATTATTTAAAAAACAAATATAACGCATATATTGCATCACATACACAGACTAACTGGCAAAGTTACATGAAGGCTAAACAAGAATGGGAAGTTTTTTCATCACAAAAATTTGCTATCCAAGAACTGAAGAACAAAAGTAGATTCTATAGATTTGGAAATAAAATAGGGAAGTTATTAGCGAGTTCTGTAAAAGACAGGAAACCGATTCATCACATTAAATCACTTAATATTGATGGGAAAAAAATACTGAATCTTGATACAATTAAAGCAGAATTTTACAAATACTTTAGGGACCTATATTCAGTAGCGGATATTAACTTAAAAAATAAACAGGATTTTTGGGAAAAAATTACATTACCTAAGCTTTCGGCTGAAGACTTAGAAAAACTTAATGCACCAATTAAAGATTCGGAAGTCTTAAACGCAATAAATAGTCTTAAGTTGGATAAAGCTGCCGGACCTGACCTTCTACCAGCAGAATTTTATAAAATTCTTAAAAATGAAGTAATAGGTGTACTTACGGACTTATTTAATGACTACTTAATTAACTATAAGATTCCATCTCCTAACTTTGCAGTCTCAAAAATAATACTACTCCTAAAAAAAGGGAAAGACCCTGAATTAATAGACTCCTATCGTCCAATTTCATTATTAAACTCCGATTATAAACTATTTACTGCAATTTTGGCAGATAGATTGAAGTTAATTATGAGTCCGTTAATACACGAAGATCAGGTCGGCTTTATGTCTAAGAGAAATATGTCAGCAAACATACGCAAAATCTTTCTATTAATAGACTTCCTTGCAGATGTCAAAAATAAAAGTGAACAAAACTCCGCCATTCTGGCAGTCGATGCCCATAAAGCATTTGACTCTATTATCTGGGACCACTTATTCTGCTCTATGAAGAATTTTGGGTTCAAAGATCAGTTTCTTGAATGTATTCGTGCCTTATATACCAATGCAACCTCCATTTTGATGGTTAATGGCTCAAACACTACATCCTTCCCTATCTTGTCTGGAACACGACAGGGATGTCCAATTTCACCACTTTTATTTAATTTAGCAATTGAACCTCTTGCAGTTACTTTAAGAGATAATTTAGGGGGGATTAAGATAGGCAAAATTCCTGTTAAACTCTTACTTTACGCAGACGACTTGATTTTACTTTTAAAGGATGCCCAGACTGAAATTCCTAAAATTTTGGAAATTATAAAAGATTTTGGCTCTTTTTCAGGTTATACAATTAATATATCCAAATCAGAACTTCTTTGGTTGAGTAAACATCATCAAAACCAATACACACCCCCTTTTAAAGTAGCCTCGCAATATATCACATACTTAGGAATCCAGATTAGTGTCAATCCAGAAGACTGGTTTAGTTTGAATTACCTACCTCTATTTGCGAAAATTAAATTTGAGATGATGAAATGGGATAATCTTCCACTCTCAATTACCGCAAGAATCAACGTAGTTAAGATGATTGTCTTACCTAAGATATTATACTTAATGCAAAATATCCCTTTAATTATACCAAAAAAGTATTTTAATAGTTTAGATCAATTAATGAGACGATTTATATGGGGGAGGGGCGCGAATCGAATATCATTATATAAACTGTCACAACTAAGACAATATGGCGGATTGGCACTACCCAACTTTGCTATTTATAATAGTGTAAGTCTTGCAAAAATCGCAATGGATTGGGTTACGGGTGGGAACTATATTGCATTTACAGAAGCAGAACAAAATTTAGTATACCCCCTCTCATTAAATGCGCTTCTGCATTGTCCTAAAAAAGTAATTCCAAAGAGTATTAAAAATAAACAATCACTATACCATATTATAATTGCATGGCAAGACATACGACGCAGAGTAGATAGTGACCCCCATTTTTCAGATTTACTCCCTATTAGAGGTGACCCACGTTTTCCGCCCGGTATTAGCAGTCAAGTATTTAGGAAATGGGCTACTGTAGGACTTATTTATATAACACAACTTAGAGAACCTAATCTACAGAGTATAATGTCATTTGAGAGTCTTAAAGAGTCTTATAATTTACAGAATGCGGACTTTTTTGCATACCTCCAAGTGAGACATTGGTTTTTTAAAGCTATGGAAGATAATAAGCTTCCATGGAGCCATCCAGGAGTGAAAATGGGGTTAGCATTATTTAAGGCAGGTAAACGCTCCATTAAATACTGGTATAATATGATTATTACTAAGACAGGGGAACTAAATATTGCCCAGATTTGTTTAAAATGGCAAACAACGATTGTAGACCTAAACAGGGAACAAGTAAAACAAAGCATAACTCTCCTGGACGAGGCCACACTCGCGGCAAGCTGGCGAGAAATGCATATAAAACTTCTACATAGGATATACTTTACGCCTGCTAAAATTAATAAATGGTCGACACAAGGTCTAAGGGTATGTCCACGTTGCTCTTTAGTCGATGCTGACTTAACCCACATGTTTTGGAGCTGCCCAAAAATTAACCAGTTTTGGAAACGTGTACAATTTTGGTTAACTAAAGTGACAGCTACAAAACACATATTAGAACTACAACACATAATTTTCTTATTGGACACATCAGATAGATTGGTAAATAGAGCTTTCTGTAATACGGTAATTCTGGGTGGAAGATATCTCATTCTTAAAAATTGGCATCAAAAAAATACACCGACTATAAACAATTTAACATTTTTATTACAAAGGCAATATACAATAGAACAATTTGACAACGCAATTAACTCTGAACGGCAGCAAAATAGATTTAATTTAAAGTGGTTAGATTTTGTTAAACACTATAAAAACACCAATATACAGAATCAGTTACTATCACCATTAGAGAATATGAGTTAAGATGCAAACCCCCCCCCCCTTTTTTTTTTTTTTTTTTTTCTTCCTCCCTCCTTTGCCCCTCCTAGAAAAATTTAAAAGTTAAAAACCTTTCCTCGAAGCCGGTCAGGAATTTGACAATTAATTTGTAGGTGGCTCCACCTTTCTTAATAATTTAAAGGTTGAAATTACTTAAAATTTACACTGGACTACTCGAATTTGTCATTTATTACTGTAAAGATTTGTCTTTTTTTAGGCTTACAACAATGAGTTAGGGTAAATCTCGTGTTAATGACCATTGTGATAAAGGAAGAAAAGTTAAATATCTAATATTTGAAAAGGTTATGATTTTGTTTTTATGTATATCTAATCTGTATGTTTGCTTCATGCTTTCTGGTCCCAAATGACATAATTGTAACATTGATTATGAAACTTTTTGTTTTTCCCTTTTCTTTCTTATTTCTGTATATTCTTTTTTGACCTTTAATAATAATAAAAAACATTATATCAAAAAAGAGAGGAGGGGGACAGTGACAGAGAGAAGGAGGGGGACAGTGACAGAGAGAAGGAGGAGAGGGGACAGTGACAGAGAGGAGGAGAGTGGACAGTGACAGAGAGAAGGAGGGGGACAGAGAGAAGGAGGAGAGAGGACAGTGACAGAGAGAAGGAGGAGAGGGGACAGTGACAGAGAGGAGGAGAGAGGACAGTGACAGAGAGAAGAGGAGAGGGGACAGTAAAAGAGAGAAGGAGGGATGGGACAGTGACAGAGAGAAGGAGGAGTGGGGACAAGGACAGAGAGAAGGAGGAGAGGGGACAGTGACAGAGAGGAGGAGAGAGGACAGTGACAGAGAGAATGAGGAGAGGGGACAATAACAGAGAAGGAGGAGAGGGGACAGTGACAGAGAGGAGGAGGAGAGGGGACAGTAACAGAGAGAAGGAGGGGACAGTGACAGAGAGAAGGAGGAGAGGGGACAGTGACAGAGAGAAGGAGGAGAGGGGACAGTGACAGAGAGGAGGAGAGGGGACAGTGACAGAGAGAAGGAGGGGAGGGGACAGTGACAGAGAGAAGGAGGAGAGGGCACAGTGACAGAGAGAAGGAGGAGAGGGGACAGTGACAGAGAGAAGGAAGAGAGGGGACAATGACAGAGAGAAGGAGGAGAGGGGACAGTGACAGAGAGAAGGAGGAGAAAGGACAGTGACAGAGAGAAGGAGGAGAGGGAACAGTGACAAAGAGAAGGAGGGGAGGGAACAGTGACAGAGAGAAGGAGGATAGGGGACCGTGACAGAGAGAAGGAGGAGAGGGGACAGTGACAGAGAGAAGGAGGAGAGGGGACAGTGACAGAGAGAAGGAGGAGAGGGGACAGTGACAGAGAGAAGGAGGAGAGGGGACAGTGACAGAAGGAAGGAGGAGAGAGGACAGTGACAGAGAGAAGGAGGAGAGATGACAGTGACAGAGAGAAGGAGGAGAGATGACAGTGACAGAGAGGAGGAGAGGGGACAGTGACAGAGAGAAGGAGGAGAGGGGACAGTGACAGAGAGAAGGAGAGGGGACAGTGACAGAGAGAAGGAGGAGAGAGGACAGTGACAGAGAGAAGGAGGAGAGGGTACAGTAACAGAGAGAAGGAGGGGAGAGGACAGTGACAGAGAGAAGGAGGAGAGGGGACAGTAACAGAGAGAAGGAGGAGAGGGGACAGTGACAGAGAGAAGGAGGAGAGGGGACAGTAAAAGAGAGAAGGAGGGATGGGACAGTGACAGAGAGAAGGAGGAGTGGGGACAAGGACAGAGAGAAGGAGGAGAGGGGACAGTGACAGAGAGGAGGAGAGGGGACAGTGACAGAGAGGAGGAGGAGAGGGGACAGTAACAGAGAGAAGGAGGGGACAGTGACAGAGAGAAGGAGGAGAGGGGACAGTGACAGAGAGAAGGAGGAGAGGGGACAGTGACAGAGAGGAGGAGAGGGGACAGTGACAGAGAGAAGGAGGAGAGGGGACAGTAACAGAGAGAAGGAGGAGAGGGGACAGTGACAAAGAGGAGGAGGAGAGGGGACAGTAACAGAGAGAAGGAGGGGAGGGGACAGTGACAGAGAGAAGGAGGAGAGGGGACAGTGACAGAGAGAAGGAGGAGAGGGGACAGTGACAGAGAGAAGGAGGAGAGGGGACAGTGACAGAGAGAAGGAAGAGAGGGGACAATGACAGAGAGAAGGAGGAGAGGGGACAGTGACAGAGAGAAGGAGGAAAGGGGACAGTGACAGAGAGAAGGAAGAGAGGGGACAATGACAGAGAGAAGGAGGAGAGGGGACAGTGACAGAGAGAAGGAGGAGAAAGGACAGTGACAGAGAGAAGGAGGAGAGGGAACAGTGACAAAGAGAAGGAGGGGAGGGAACAGTGACAGAGAGAAGGAGGATAGGGGACCATGACAGAGAGAAGGAGGAGAGGGGACAGTGACAGAGAGAAGGAGAGGGGACAGTGACAGAGAGAAGGAGGAGAGGGGACAGTGACAGAGAGAAGGAGGAGAGGGGACAGTGACAGAAGGAAGGAGGAGAGAGGACAGTGACAGAGAGAAGGAGGAGAGATGACAGTGACAGAGAGAAGGAGGAGAGGGGACAGTGACAGAGAGAAGGAGGAGAGGGGACAGTGACAGAGAGAAGGAGAGGGGACAGTGACAGAGAGAAGGAGGAGAGAGGACAGTGACAGAGAGAAGGAGGAGAGGGTACAGTAACAAAGAGAAGGAGGGGAGGGGACAGTGACAGAGAGAAGGAGGAGAGGGGACATTGACAGAGAGAAGGAGGAGAGGGGACAGTGACAGAGAGAAGGAGTAGAGAGGACAGTGACAGAGAGAAGGAGGAGAGGGGACAGTAACAGAGAGAAGGAGGAGAGGGGACAGTGACAGAGAGAAGGAGGAGAGGGGACAGTGACAGAGAGAAGGATGAGAGGGGACAGTGACAGAGAGAAGGAGGAGAAGTGACAGTGACAGAGAGGAGGGGACAGTGACAGAGAGAAGGAGGAGAGGGGACAGTGACAGAGAAGGGGAGAGGTGACAGTGACAGAGAGAAGGGGAGAAGGGACAGTGACAGAGAGAAGGAGGAGAGGGGACAGTGACAGAGAGAAGGAGGAGAGGGGACAGTGACAGAGAGAATGGGAGAGGTGACAGTGACAGAGAGGAGGGGACAGTGACAGAGAAGGGGAGAGGTGACAGTGACAGAGAGAAGTGGAGAAGGGACAGTGACAGAGAGAAGGAGGAGAGGGGACAGTGACAGAGAGAAGGAGTAGAGAGGACAGTGACAGAGAGAAGGAGGAGAGGGGACAGTAACAGAGAGAAGGAGGAGAGGGGACAGTGACAGAGAGAAGGAGGAGAGGGGACAGTGACAGAGAGAAGGATGAGAGGGGACAGTGACAGAGAGAAGGAGGAGAAGTGACAGTGACAGAGAGGAGGGGACAGTGACAGAGAGAAGGAGGAGAGGGGACAGTGACAGAGAAGGGGAGAAGGGACAGTGACAGAGAGAAGGAGGAGAGGGGACAGTGACAGAGAGAAGGAGGAGAGGGGACAGTGACAGAGAGAATGGGAGAGGTGACAGTGACAGGGAGGAGGGGACAGTGACAGAGAAGGGGAGAGGTGACAGTGACAGAGTGAAGTGGAGAAGGGACAGTGACAGAGAGAAGGAGTAGGGAAGGCAGTGTCAGAGAAGAGAAAGTAAGAAGAATCAGAGGAGAGGGGGCAGTGACAGTAAGAGAGGGGGAAATCATGGACAGTGATAGAGAGGAGAAAGACAAGGGGACAGTGACAGAAAGGTGGAGAAGGACAGTATAAGGACAAGAAGATGGAGTCAGTGATAGAGAGGAGAAAGAAAGGGGACAGTGACAGTGACAGAAGAGGTTGCAGATTCTCAGAATATTTTCTTGGTGACCTTGAGGTTAGAGGGAGGTGTGTGACAAGGGATATAGCCACATAAACAGGATACAGGAGGGGCCAAAGTCACAGGTCACCCGGACATCCTTTGTAGCAGGCTGATGAAGGTGACAATTGTCTGAGTGATAGTTTAACCATTCAATAACCATCATAAATGAAATCTGGAAGATCACAGAAACTCTAAGAATCTCCCAGGTCCCTGTGATCATATTATTGTGTCACCATGTGGGGGGAGGGACAGACTCTCAGGTCCATGTGTTCATATCATTGTGTCACCCTGTGGGGGGAGGGACAAACTCCCAGGTCCATATGTTCATATCATTGTGTCGCCCTGTGGGGGGAGGGAGAAACTCTCAGGCCCCTGTGTTCATATCATTGTGTCGCCCTGTGGGGGGAGGGAGAAACTCTCAGGCCCCTGTGTTCATATCATTGTGTCACCCTGTGGGGGGAGGGACAAACTCTCAGGTCCATGTGTTCATATCATTGTGTCACCCTGTGGGGGGAGGGACAAACTCCCAGGTCCATATGTTCATATCATTGTGTCGCCCTGTGGGGGGAGGGAGAAACTCTCAGGCCCCTGTGTTCATATCATTGTGTCGCCCTGTGGGGGGAGGGAGAAACTCTCAGGCCCCTGTGTTCATATCATTGTGTCACCCTGTGGTGGGAGGGACAAACTCCCAGGTCCATATGTTCATATCATTGTGTCACCCTGTGGGGGGAGGGAGAAACTCTCAGGTCCCTGTGTTCATATAATTGTGTCGCCCTGTGGTGGGAGGGACAAACTCCCAGGTCCATGTGTTCATATTATTGTGTCACCCTGTGGGGGGAGGGGCAAACTCCCAGGTCCATATGTTCATATCATTGTGTCGCCCTGTGGGGGGAGGGAGAAACTCTCAGGTCCCTGTGTTCATATCATTGTGTCACCCTGTGGTGGGAGGGACAAACTCCCAGGTCCATATGTTCATATCATTGTGTCACCCTGTGGGGGGAGGGAGAAACTCTCAGGTCCCTGTGTTCATATAATTGTGTCACCCTGTGGTGGGAGGGACAAACTCTCAGGTCCATATGTTCATATCATTGTGTCACCCTGTGGGGGGAGGGAGAAACTCTCAGGCCCCTGTGTTCATATCATTGTGTCACCCTGTGGGGGGAGGGAGAAACTCTCAGGTCCCTGTGTTCATATCATTGTGTCACCCTGTGGGGGGAGGGAGAAACTCTCAGGTCCCTGTGTTCATATCATTGTGTCACCCTGTGGGGGGAGGGAGAAACTCTCAGGTCCCTGTGTTCATATCATTGTGTCACCCTGTAGGGGGAGGGAGAAACTCTCAGGTCCATATGTTCATATCATTGTGTCACCCTGTGGGGGGAGGGAGAAACTCTCAGGTCCCTGTGTTCATATCATTGTGTCACCCTGTGGGGGGAGGGACAGACTCTCAGGTCCATATGTTCATATCATTGTGTCACCCTGTGGGGGGAGGGAGAAACTCTCAGGTCCCTGTGTTCATATCATTGTGTCACCCTGTGGGGGGAGGGAGAAACTCTCAGGTCCCTGTGTTCATATCATTGTGTCGCCCTGTGGTGGGAGGGACAAACTCTCAGGTCCCTGTGTTCATATCATTGTGTCACCCTGTGGGGGGAGGGAGAAACTCTCAGGTCCCTGTGTTCATATCATTGTGTCGCCCTGTGGAGGGAGGGACAAACTCTCAGGTCCCTGTGTTCATATCATTGTGTCACCCTGTGGGGGGAGGGACAAACTCTCAGGTCCCTGTGTTCATATCATTGTGTCACCCTGTGGAGGGAGGGACAAACTCTCAGGTCCCTGTGTTCATATCATTGTGTCACCCTGTGGTGGGAGGGACAGACTCTCAGGTCCCTGTGTTCATATCATTGTGTCACCCTGTGGGGGGAGGGACAGACTCTCAGGTCCATATGTTCATATCATTGTGTCACCCTGTGGGGGGAGGGAGAAACTCTCAGGCCCCTGTGTTCATATCCTTGTGTCACCCTGTGGGGGAGGGACAAACTCTCAGGTCCATATGTTCATATCATTGTGTCACCCTGTGGGGGGAGGGAGAAACTCTCAGGTCCCTGTGTTCATATCATTGTGTCACCCTGTGGGGGGAGGGAGAAACTCTCAGGTCCCTGTGTTCATATCATTGTGTCACCCTGTGGGGGGAGGGAGAAACTCTCAGGTCCCTGTGTTCATATCATTGTGTCGCCCTGTGGTGGGAGGGACAAACTCTCAGGTCCCTCTGTTCATATCATTGTGTCACCCTGTGGGGGGAGGGAGAAACTCTCAGGCCCCTGTGTTCATATCATTGTGTCACCCTGTGGGGGGAGGGACAAACTCTCAGGCCCCTGTGTTCATATCATTGTGTCTCCCTGTGGGGGGAGGGAGAAACTCTCAGGTCCCTGTGTTCATATCATTGTGTCACCCTGTGGGGGGAGGGACAGACTCTCAGGTCCATATGTTCATATCATTGTGTCACCCTGTGGGGGGAGGGAGAAACTCTCAGGCCCCTGTGTTCATATCATTGTGTCACCCTGTGGGGGGAGGGACAAACTCTCAGGTCCCTGTGTTCATATCATTGTGTCACCCTGTGGGGGGAGGGAGAAACTCTCAGGTCCCTGTGTTCATATCATTGTGTCGCCCTGTGGGGGGAGGGAGAAACTCTCAGGTCCCTGTGTTCATATCTTTGTGTCACCCTGTGGGGGGAGGGACAAACTCTCAGGTCCCTGTGTTCATATCATTGTGTCACCCTGTGGGGGGAGGGAGAAACTCTCAGGTCCCTGTGTTCATATCATTGTGTCGCCCTGTGGGGGGAGGGAGAAACTCTCAGGCCCCTGTGTTCATATCATTGTGTCACCCTGTGGGGGGAGGGAGAAACTCTCAGGCCCCTGTGTTCATATCATTGTGTCGCCCTGTGGGGGGAGGGACAAACTCTCAGGTCCCTGTGTTCATATCATTGTGTCACCCTGTGGGGGGAGGGACATTCTCCCAGGTCCCTGTGTTCATATCATTGTGTCACCCTGTGGGGGGAGGGAGAAACTCTCAGGTCCCTGTGTTCATATCATTGTGTCACCCTGTGGGGGGAGGGACAAACTCCCAGGTCCCTGTATTCATATCATTGTGTCACCCTGTGGGGGGAGGGACAAACTCTCAGGTCCCTGTGTTCATATCATTGTGTCGCCCTGTGGGGGGAAAGACAAACTCTCAGGTCCCTGTGTTCATATCATTGTGTCACCCTGTGGGGGGAGGGAGAAACTCTCAGGTCCCTGTGTTCATATCATTGTGTCACCCTGTGGGGGGAGGGACAAACTCCCAGGTCCATATGTTCATATCATTGTGTCGCCCTGTGGGGGGAGGGAGAAACTCTCAGGTCCATATGTTCATATCATTGTGTCACCCTGTGGGGGGAGGGAGAAACTCCCAGGTCCATATGTTCATATCATTGTGTCGCCCTGTGGGGGGAGGGAGAAACTCTCAGGTCCATATGTTCATATCATTGTGTCGCCCTGTGGGGGGAGGGAGAAACTCTCAGGTCCATATTTTCATATCATTGTGTCACCCTGTGGGGGGAGGGAGAAACTCTCAGGCCCCTGTGTTCATATCATTGTGTCGCCCTGTGGGGGGAGGGAGAAACTCTCAGGTCCCTGTGATCATATAATTGTGTCGCCCTGTGGGGGGAGGGAGAAACTCTCAGGTCCATATGTTCATATCATTGTGTCACCCTGTGGGGGGAGGGACATTCTCCCAGGTCCCTGTGTTCATATCATTGTGTCACCCTGTGGGGGGAGGGACATTCTCCCAGGTCCCTGTGTTCATATCATTGTGTCACCCTGTGGGGGAGGGACAGACTCTCAGGTCCATATGTTCATATCATTGTGTCACCCTGTGGGGGGAGGGACAAACTCTCAGGTCCCTGTGTTCATATCATTGTGTCGCCCTGTGGGGGGAGGGAGAAACTCTCAGATCCCTCTGTTCCTATCATTGTGTCACCCTGTGGGGGGGAGGGACAGACTCCCAGGTCCCTGTGTTCATATCATTGTGTCACCCTGTGGGGGGAGGGAGAAACTCTCAGGTCCCTGTGTTCATATCATTGTGTCACCCTGTGGGGGGAGGGACAAACTCTCAGATCCCTCTGTTCATATCATTGTGTCACCCTGTGGGGGGAGGGAGAAACTCTCAGGTCCCTGTGTTCATATCATTGTGTCACCCTGTGGGGGGAGGGACAAACTCTCAGATCCCTCTGTTCATATCATTGTGTCACCCTGTGGGGGGAGGGACAAACTCTCAGGTCCCTGTGTTCATATGCTTGTGTCACCCTGTGGGGGGAGGGACAAACTCTCAGGTCCATATGTTCATATCATTGTGTCACCCTGTGGGGGGAGGGACAAACTCTCAGGTCCCTGTGTTCATATCATTGTGTCACCCTGTGGGGGGAGGGACAAACTCTCAGGTCCCTGTGTTCATATCATTGTGTCACCCTGTGGGGGGAGGGACAAACTCTCAGGTCCCTGTGTTCATATCATTGTGTCACCCTGTGGGGGGAGGGACAAACTCTCAGGTCCCTGTGTTCATATCATTGTGTCACCCTGTGGGGGGAGGGACAAACTCTCAGGTCCCTGTGTTCATATCATTGTGTCACCCTGTGGGGGGCGGGACAGACTCCCAGGTCCCTGTGTTCATATCATTTTGTCACCCTGTGGTGGGAGGGACAAACTTTCAGGTAAATATGTTCATATAATTATGTCACCCTGAGGGGGAAGGGACACACTCTCAGGTCCCTGTGTTTGTGTCACACAGTGTTAGGTACAGACTGTCAGGTACCTGTGTTTGTGTCACACAGTGTTAGGTACAGACTGTCAGGTACATGTGTTTGTGTCACACAGTGTTAGGTACAGACTGTCAGGTACATGTGTTTGTGTCACACAGTGTTAGGTACAGACTGTCAGGTACATGTGTTTGCGTCACACAGTGTTAGGTACAGACTGTCAGGTACATGTGTTTGTGTCACACAGTGTTAGGTACAGACTGTCAGGTACCTGTGTTTGTGTCACACAGTGTTAGGTACAGACTGTCAGGTACATGTGTTTGTGTCACACAGTATTAGGTACAGACTGTCAGGTACCTGTGTTTGTGTCACACAGTGTTAGGTACAGACTGTCAGGTACCTGTGTTTGTGTCACACAGTGTTAGGTACAGACTGTCAGGTACCTGTGTTTGTGTCACACAGTGTTAGGTACAGACTGTCAGGTACATGTGTTTGTGTCACACAGTGTTAGGTACAGACTGTCAGGTACATGTGTTTGTGTCACACAGTGTTAGGTACAGACTGTCAGGTACCTGTGTTTGTGTCACACAGTGTTAGGTACAGACTGTCAGGTACCTGTGTTTGTGTCACACAGTGTTAGGTACAGACTGTCAGGTACATGTGTTTGTGTCACACAGTGTTAGGTACAGACTGTCAGGTACCTGTGTTTGTGTCACACAGTGTTAGGTACAGACTGTCAGGTACCTGTGTTTGTGTCACACAGCGTTAGGTACAGACTGTCAGGTACATGTGTTTGTGTCACACAGTGTTAGGTACAGACTGTCAGGTACCTGTGTTTGTGTCACACAGTGTAAGGTACAGACTGTCAGGTACATGTGTTTGTGTCACACAGTGTTAGGTACAGACTCTCAGGTACATGTGTTTGTGTCACACAGTGTTAGGTACAGACTGTCAGGTACATGTGTTTGTGTCACACAGTATTAGGTACAGACTGTCAGGTACCTGTGTTTGTGTCACACAGTGTTAGGTACAGACTGTCAGGTACATGTGTTTGTGTCACACAGTGTTAGGTACAGACTGTCAGGTACATGTGTTTGTGTCACACAGTGTTAGGTACAGAACGTCAGGTACATGTGTTTGTGTCACACAGTGTTAGGTACAGACTGTCAGGTACATGTGTTTGTGTCACACAGTGTTAGGTACAGACTGTCAGGTACATGTGTTTATGTCACACAGTGTTAGGTACAGACTGTCAGGTACATGTGTTTGTGTCATGTGTTTGTGTCACACAGTGTTAGGTACAGACTGTCAGGTACATGTGTTTGTGTCACACAGTATTAGGTACAGACTGTCAGGTACCTGTGTTTGTGTCACACAGTGTTAGGTACAGACTGTCAGGTACATGTGTTTGTGTCACACAGTGTTAGGTACAGACTGTCAGGTACATGTGTTTGTGTCACACAGTGTTAGGTACAGAACGTCAGGTACATGTGTTTGTGTCACACAGTGTTAGGTACAGACTGTCAGGTACATGTGTTTGTGTCACACAGTGTTAGGTACAGACTGTCAGGTACATGTGTTTGTGTCACACAGTGTTAGGTACAGACTGTCAGGTACCTGTGTTTGTGTCACAAATTGTTAGGTACAGACTGTCAGGTACCTGTGTTTGTGTCACACAGTGTTAGGTACAGACTGTCAGGTACATGTGTTTGTGTCACACAGTGTTAGGTACAGACTGTCAGGTACCTGTGTTTGTGTCACAAATTGTTAGGTACAGACTGTCAGGTACCTGTGTTTGTGTCACACAGTGTTAGGTACAGACTGTCAGGTACCTGTGTTTGTGTCACACAGTGTTAGGTACAGACTGTCAGGTACATGTGTTTGTGTCACACAGTGTTAGGTACAGACTGTCAGGTACCTGTGTTTGTGTCACACAGTGTTAGGTACAGACTGTCAGGTACATGTGTTTGTGTCACACAGTGTTAGGTACAGACTGTCAGGTACCTGTGTTTGTGTCACACAGTGTTAGGTACAGACTGTCAGGTACATGTGTTTGTGTCACACAGTGTTAGGTACAGACTGTCAGGTACATGTGTTTGTGTCACACAGTGTTAGGTACAGACTGTCAGGTACCTGTGTTTGTGTCACACAGTGTAAGGTACAGACTGTCAGGTACATGTGTTTGTGTCACACAGTGTTAGGTACAGACTGTCAGGTACATGTGTTTGTGTCACACAGTGTTAGGTACAGACTGTCAGGTACATGTGTTTGTGTCACACAGTGTTAGGTACAGACTGTCAGGTACATGTGTTTGTGTCACACAGTGTTAGGTACAGACTGTCAGGTACATGTGTTTGTGTCACACAGTGTTAGGTACAGACTGTCAGGTACCTGTGTTTGTGTCACAAATTGTTAGGTACAGACTGTCAGGTACCTGTGTTTGTGTCACACAGTGTTAGGTACAGACTGTCAGGTACCTGTGTTTGTGTCACACAGTGTTAGGTACAGACTGTCAGGTACATGTGTTTGTGTCACACAGTGTTAGGTACAGACTGTCAGGTACCTGTGTTTGTGTCACACAGTGTTAGGTACAGACTGTCAGGTACATGTGTTTGTGTCACACAGTGTTAGGTACAGACTGTCAGGTACCTGTGTTTGTGTCACACAGTGTTAGGTACAGACTGTCAGGTACATGTGTTTGAGTCACACAGTGTTAGGTACAGACTTTCAGGTACATGTGTTTGTGTCACACAGCGTTAGGTACAGACTGTCAGGTACATGTGTTTGTGTCACACAGTGTTAGGTACAGACTGTCAGGTACATGTGTTTGTGTCACACAGTGTTAGGTACAGACTGTCAGGTACATGTGTTTGTGTCACACAGTGTTAGGTACAGACTGTCAGGTACATGTGTTTGTGTCACACAGTGTTAGGTACAGACTGTCAGGTACATGTGTTTGTGTCACACAGTGTTAGGTACAGACTGTCAGGTACCTGTGTTTGTGTCACACAGTGTTAGGTACAGACTGTCAGGTACCTGTGTTTGTGTCACACAGTGTTAGGTACAGACTGTCAGGTACATGTGTTTGTGTCACACAGTGTTAGGTACAGACTGTCAGGTACCTGTGTTTGTGTCACACAGTGTTAGGTACAGACTGTCAGGTACATGTGTTTGTGTCACACAGTGTTAGGTACAGACTGTCAGGTACATGTGTTTGTGTCACACAGTGTTAGGTACAGACTGTCAGGTACATGTGTTTGTGTCACACAGTGTTAGGTACAGACTGTCAGGTACCTGTGTTTGTGTCACACAGTGTTAGGTACAGACTGTCAGGTACATGTGTTTGTGTCACACAGTGTTAGGTACAGACTGTCAGGTACATGTGTTTGTGTCACACAGTGTTAGGTACAGACTGTCAGGTACCTGTGTTTGTGTCACACAGTGTTAGGTACAGACTGTCAGGTACATGTGTTTGTGTCACACAGTGTTAGGTACAGACTGTCAGGTACCTGTGTTTGTGTCACACAGTGTTAGGTACAGACTGTCAGGTACCTGTGTTTGTGTCACACAGTGTTAGGTACAGACTGTCAGGTACCTGTGTTTGTGTCACACAGTGTTAGGTACAGACTGTCAGGTACCTGTGTTTGTGTCACACAGTGTTAGGTACAGACTGTCAGGTACATGTGTTTGTGTCACTCACTGTCACTGTATTACCGTGCAGGAGTGGGACAGACACCTAGGTCCTAGTCATTGGGCCATAGGCTCAGTAGCCAGCTCTCCTTTTGTCACTGTGCCAACCAGACTCATACTGACTATCACTTTAAAGCGGGATCGGTAATCAGTAGTTATTAGGGAAGCTGGGAGTGTGCGATTGCATTAGGGGGTATCTCCGTTGCCATTGAAACGGATGTAACAAAACACAATGTACTTTATTTGGAAGGAAAATCTTCATCTAGTGCTTCATATAAACTATGTACTATGTATACATATCTGTGTGTGTACACTAATAGTCTGGTACTACATGTGATGTGTTAGTGATACAGCAGGGGGCGCTAGTCATATTGTGCCCTACACTAATACTGTCTGGTACTACATGTGATGTGTTATTGATACAGCAGGGGGCGCTAGTCATATTGTGCCCTACACTAATACAGTCTGGTACTACATGTGATGTGTTATTGATACAGCAGGGGGTGCTAGTCATATTGTAACCTACACTAATACAGTCTGGTACTACATGTGATGTGTTATTGATACAGCAGAGGGCGCTAGTCATATTGTGCCCTACACTAATACTGTATGGTACTACATGTGATGTGTTATTGATACAGCAGGGGGCGCTAGTCATATTGTGCCCTACACTTATACAGTCTGGTACTACATGTGATGTGTTATTGATACAGCAGGGGGCGCTAGTCATATTGTGCCCTACACTTATACTGTCTGGTACTACATGTGATGTGTTAGTGATACAGCAGAGGGCGCTAGTCATATTGTGCCCTACACTAATACAGTCTGGTACTACATGTGATGTGTTAGTGATACAGCGGGGGGCGCTAGTCATATTGTGCCCTACACTAATAGTCTGGTACTACATGTGATGTGTTAGTGATACAACAGGGGGCGCTAGTCATATTGTGCCCTACACTAATACTGTCTAGTACTACATGTGATGTGTTATTGATACAGCAGGGGGCGCTAGTTATATTGTGCCCTACACTAATACAGTCTGGTACTACATGTGATGTGTTATTGATACAGCAGGGGGCGCTAGTCATATTGTGCCCTACACTAATACAGTCTGGTACTACATGTAATGTGTTAGTGATACAGCAGGTGGCGCTAGTCATATTGTTCCCTACACTAATACTGTCTGGTACTACATGTGATGTGTTATTGATACAGCAGGGGGCACTAGTCATATTGTGCCCTACACTAATACAGTCTGGTACTACATGTGATGTGTTATTGATACAGCAGGTGGCACTAGTCATATTGTGCCCTATACTAATACAGTCTGGTACTACATGTGATGTGTTATTGATATAGCAGGGGGCGCTAGTCATATTCTGCCCTACACTAATACAGTCTGGTACTACATGTGATGTGTTATTGATACAGCAGGGGGCGCTAGTCATATTGTGCCCTACACTAATACAGTCTGGTACTACATGTGATGTGTTAGTGATACAGCAGGTGGCGCTAGTCATATTGTGCCCTATACTAATACAGTCTAGTACTACATGTGATGTGTTATTGATACAGCAGAGGGCGCTAGTTATATTGTGCCCTACACTAATACTGTCTGGTACGACATGTGATGTGTTATTGATACAGCAGGGGGCGCTAGTCATATTGTGCCCTACACTAATACTGTCTGGTACTACATGTGATGTGTTATTGATACAGCAGGGGGCGCTAGTCATATTGTGCCCTACACTAATACAGTCTGATACTACATGTGATGTGTTATTGATACAGCAGGGGCGCTAGTCATATTGTGCCCTACACTAATACAATCTGGTACTACATGTGATGTGTTATTGATACAGCAGGGGGCGCTAGTCGTATTGTGCCCTACACTAATACAGTCTGGTACTACATGTGATGTGTTATTGATACAGCAGGGGGCGCTAGTCATATTGTGCCCTACACTAATACAGTCTGGTACTACATGTGATGTGTTATTGATACAGCAGAGGGCGCTAGTCATATTGTGCCCTACACTAATACAGTCTGACTGGTACTACATGTAATGTGTTATTGATACAGCAGGGGCGCTAGTCATATTGTGCCCCACACTAATACAGTCTGGTACTACATGTGATGTGTTATTGATACAGCAGGGGGCAAAAGTCATATTGTGCCCTACACTAATACTGTCTGGTACTACATGTGATGTGTTATTGATACAGCAGGTGGCGCTAGTCATATTGTGCCCTACACTAATACAGTCTGTTACTACATGTGATGTGTTAGTGATACAGCAGGGGGTGCTAGTCATATTGTAACCTACACTAATACAGTCTGGTACTACATGTGATGTGTTATTGATACAGCAGGGGGCACTAGTCATATTGTGCCCTATACTAATACAGTCTGGTACTGCATGTGATGTGTTATTGATACAGCAGGGGGCGCTAGTCATATTGTGCCCTACACTAATACTGTCTGGTACTACATGTGATGTGTTATTGATACAGCAGGGGGCGCTAGTCATATTGTGCCCTACACTAATACAGTCTGTTACTACATGTGATGTGTTATTGATACAGCAGGGGCGCTAGTCATATCGTGCCCTACACTAATACAGTCTGGTACTACATGTGATGTGTTATTGATACAGCAGGGGGCGCTAGTCATATTGTGCCCTACACTAATACAATCTGGTACTACATGTGATGTGTTATTGATACAGCAGAGGGCGCTAGTCATATTGTGCCCTACACTAATACAGTCTGGTACTACATGTGATGTGTTATTGATACAGCAGAGGGCGCTAGTCATATTGTGCCCTACACTAATACAGTCTGGTACTACATGTGATGTGTTATTGATACAGCAGGGGGCGCTAGTCATATTGTGCCCTAAACTAATACAGTCTGGTACTACATGTGATGTGTTATTGATACAGCAGAGGGCGCTAGTCATATTGTGCCCTACACTAATACTGTCTGGTACTACATGTGATGTGTTATTGATACAGCAGGGGGCACTAGTCATATTGTGCCCTACACTAATACAGTCTGGTACTACATGTGATGTGTTATTGATACAGCAGGTGGCACTAGTCATATTGTGCCCTATACTAATACAGTCTGGTACTACATGTGATGTGTTATTGATATAGCAGGGGGCGCTAGTCATATTCTGCCCTACACTAATACAGTCTGGTACTACATGTGATGTGTTATTGATACAGCAGGGGGCGCTAGTCATATTGTGCCCTACACTAATACAGTCTGGTACTACATGTGATGTGTTATTGATACAGCAGGGGGCGCTAGTCATATTGTGCCCTACACTAATACAGTCTGATACTACATGTGATGTGTTATTGATACAGCAGGGGCGCTAGTCATATTGTGCCCTACACTAATACTGTCTGGTACTACATGTGATGTGTTATTGATACAGCAGGGAGCGCTAGTCGTATTGTGCCCTACACTAATACAGTCTGGTACTACATGTGATGTGTTATTGATACAGCAGGGGGCGCTAGTCATATTGTGCCCTACACTAATACAGTCTGGTACTACATGTGATGTGTTATTGATACAGCAGAGGGCGCTAGTCATATTGTGCCCTACACTAATACAGTCTGACTGGTACTACATGTAATGTGTTATTGATACAGCAGGGGCGCTAGTCATATTGTGCCCCACACTAATACAGTCTGGTACTACATGTGATGTGTTATTGATACAGCAGGGGGCAAAAGTCATATTGTGCCCTACACTAATACTGTCTGGTCCTACATGTGATGTGTTATTGATACAGCAGGTGGCGCTAGTCATATTGTGCCCTACACTAATACAGTCTGGTACTACATGTGATGTGTTAGTGATACAGCAGGGGGTGCTAGTCATATTGTAACCTACACTAATACAGTCTGGTACTACATGTGATGTGTTATTGATACAGCAGGGGGCACTAGTCATATTGTGCCCTATACTAATACAGTCTGGTACTGCATGTGATGTGTTATTGATACAGCAGGGGGCGCTAGTCATATTGTGCCCTACACTAATACTGTCTGGTACTACATGTGATGTGTTATTGATACAGCAGGGGGCGCTAGTCATATTGTGCCCTACACTAATACAGTCTGTTACTACATGTGATGTGTTATTGATACAGCAGGGGCGCTAGTCATATCGTGCCCTACACTAATACAGTCTGGTACTACATGTGATGTGTTATTGATACAGCAGGGGGCGCTAGTCATATTGTGCCCTACACTAATACAATCTGGTACTACATGTGATGTGTTATTGATACAGCAGAGGGCGCTAGTCATATTGTGCCCTACACTAATACAGTCTGGTACTACATGTGATGTGTTATTGATACAGCAGAGGGCGCTAGTCATATTGTGCCCTACACTAATACAGTCTGGTACTACATGTGATGTGTTATTGATACAGCAGGGGGCGCTAGTCATATTGTGCCCTAAACTAATACAGTCTGGTACTACATGTGATGTGTTATTGATACAGCAGAGGGCGCTAGTCATATTGTGCCCTACACTAATACAGTCTGGTACTACATGTAGCAGAGAGGCAGTAGGATCTGTAATATCTTTTGGGTAGGCAGAGACAAGCAAGTAACTACTCTTGGTAATTGTAGCAGAGAGGCAGTAGGATCTGTAATATCTTTTGGGTAGGCAGAGACAAGCAAATAACTACTCTTGGTAATTGTAATAATAACCCCTTTCCACCAGGAACTAGACGACACATAGCTTGGGAGTCAACAACAACTTTTTCTTCAACCGGAAAAACAAACACTTTTGAAACACAGTCTCCCCTACAAGGGGTTTCCCAACTGAAACAGCAGGGAGTTTAAACAGTAACATATAGTTTAACATACATTTTAACCATTAGCCTAAATAACAATTCCTGCATAGTTCATAAATGGCGAGGTTTGCCACAATGCTCCCCCAGAACCAAACCGGCATACCCAGTCTGATCCCAACGGATTGGCTTGGGGAGGTCCGGAGGAGTGTTCACAGATCAAGGTTCAAGTTCAGTTTGTCTGGACAACCCGTCGGCGTTGCCGTTTTGCTTCCCAGGTCGGTAATGGATTGTTAAGTCAAACGGCTGCAGCGCCAAACTCCAGCGCAACAAAATTGTTGTCCATATAGATATGGCTGAAGTTTCTTGAGGGCCCACACCACGGCCAGGCATTCCTTTTCGATGGCGGCGTAGCTAACTTCTCGGGGTAACAGTTTCCTGCTAAGGTAGGACACAGGATGCTCGCCGCCATCAGCCCCGACTTGGCTCAGCACGGCTCCCAATCCAAACATAGAAGCCTCTGTATGGATGAGAAAGCATTTAGTTGGATCCGGGGCAGCAAGGATAGGGGCATTTACGAGAGCGTTTTTCAGTTCTTGGAATGCTTGTTCACACTCTGGGCTCCAGGTAACAATCTTAAGAAGGTTTTTGCGGGTGAAGTCGGTGAGGGGTTTGGCTAGGGTACTATAATTAGGTACAAACTTCCTATAATAGCCTGCGGTACCTAGAAAGGCTAGCACTTGGGTCTTGGTATGGGGAGTGGGCCACTTGGCTACGGCCTCTACCTTGGCCGGTTTGGGCTTCTGCTGCCCGCTACCTACTCGATGCCCTAGGTACTGGACCTCCGCCATCCCTATATGACATTTGCTAGGCTTAAGGGTTAATCCTGCCTCCCTAATGCGATCTAGGATCGCCCCTATATGGTTCAAATGCTCGTCCCAGGAGCTGCTAAATATAGCTATGTCGTCTAAATAGGCGCATGCGTACTCTTGGGACCCATCCAGTAGCCGATCTACCATTCGCTGGAAAGTAGCCGGAGCGTTCTTCATCCCGAATGGCATGACCTTGAATTGGTACAGGCCAAACGGGGTGGCGAACGCTAATTTGGGGATGGCATCCTCGGCTAGTGGGATCAGCCAGTACCCCTTACACAGATCTATGGTGGTGAGGTACTGGCCTCGAGCCATTTTATCCAGGAGCTCATCTATCTGGGGCATAGGGTAGGCGTCAGAGACGGTTTTATCATTAAGTTTCCGGTAGTCTACGCAGAAGCGGGTCGTGCCACCCCGCTTCGGCACTAGAACTACCGGCGAGGCCCAGGGGCTGTCCGAGTGCTTAATCACTCCTAACTGTAGCATCTCGTCAATCTCCTTCCGCATATGTTCTCTCACCGATACTGGTATGCGGTAAGGAGGTTGACGCATGGGGAGGTGACCTGGGGTTTCTACCCTATGGGTGGCCAGTCGGGTATATCCAGGCACGTTGGAGAACGTGTCTCTCTTTTCCTGCAGTAGCTCTGCTATTTGAGCTTGTTCCCGAGGACTTAACCGCTCACCCAATTGTACCTCTCCGAGACCTTCATTCCGGTTCTTCATTCCTAGGAGGTCGGGAAGAGGTAAACTGTCTGCGTCGTCCGCGGCAGGGGCGCAAATAGCATTCACCTCCTCTGCGCATTCATGGTACAGCTTCAACATATTTACATGGAGCATGCGTCTACCGCCTGTTCCAGTACATGGGCCGATCACATAGGCGGTGTCACAGATTTGTTCCACCACCTTGTATGGGGGCCCTGCCAGGAGGCCTGCAGTTTATCATTTTTGACCGGTTTTAAGATTAGCACCTTCTGCCCAGTCTGAAAACTGCGGTCCCTGGCGCCCCTATCATACCAACGGCGCTGACGGGTTTGAGCCGCCTGAAGGTTGGAGCGGACGGTCCGAGTCAGGGCCTCCAGGCGCTCCCTAAACTCCAGCACGTATGGTACAATAGGAGTACTGTCACTAGTGACTTCCCCCTCCCAATGCTCTCGGATTAAGTCTAGGGGACCCTGTACCCTCCTTCCGAATAATAATTCAAAGGGAGAGAATCACGTGGACTCTTGAGGTACCTCCCGGTAGGCGAAAAGCAAATGGGGTAGAAACCGCTCCCAGTTCTTCTGGGTATCTATGAACGTGCAGAGCATCTGTTTCAGTGTTCCATTAAACCGTTCACAGAGCCCATTAGACTGGGGGTGATAAGCGGAATTTACAATGGGTTTCACCCCACATGCTCTCCACAACTGGTGGGTAATCTCGGCCGTAAACTGGGTGCCCCGGTCCGAAATAATCTCCCGGGGAAATCCCATGCGGGAGAAGATTTTGATGAGGGCATCCACCACGGTCTCGGCATGAATATTAGCCAGAGCCACCGCCTCGGGATATCGGGTGGCATAAAGTATATACCTCTTCCCCGAGGGGCTAGGCTTGGCTAGGGGGCCAATGAGGTCCACCGCCACTCGACTAAAAGGCTCCTCTATTATGGGGAGGGAGTGTAGCTTCGCCTTATATCGGTCTCCTCTTTTCCCTACTCGTTGGCAGGTGTCACACGTCTGGCAATACTGCCTAATATCTTTGGTGATCCCTGGCCAAAAGAAATTCTGAGTTAGGCGGTGCTTCGTCCGACTAACTCCTAGGTGGCCTGACAGCGGAATATCGTGGGCAACCCATAGCAGTTCTCGTCTATACCTCTGAGGTACTATTATGTCAGTATATTTATGAAAATCTTAGTAGTGCTATCCAAATAATATATAAGTTTATGGCAGGGTTATAAACACAATCTTAAAATAATTTTCCTTAAAAATTGAAACCCTAATCAACCATGCATCTACTAGACCATACAATTAATATAAATATCTGAATTCTTTTATTTAGTTAATATCCATAAACATATTGAAGTATATTCCCAATAAAAGGAAATGAAACAAAATTTATATGCGTTAAAACCAACTCTTAAGATATGCTATCCTTCTTACAAAACCCAGAAAGATATACCTTCACAATTCAGCCTTTTATTTATTTAACACAATGGGAATAAAAACCTTTAACATCCAAGCAATACAATTCTAAACAGTGTTTATAAAACAATAGGATAATATATATATTCTGCTATTTAACTGCAATTTATCCTAATACAAAATTAACTGACAATATCAGAACTTGCATAGATGAGTTACTTGGTCAATCAGACGCAGATTTAAACAATATATATATATATATAGGCTGTGAAATGCTAACTAAAACACACTGTTTCTTTAAATCTATTAAATACAAATTGACTATGCATATAACTTATCTTATAATAAAACTTTTATATACATCACCAAATAACAGCAATCCAGTTCCCAATTTTCGCAACGGATCCAATTTCACACCTCATATAAAATAAGTGTAATTGCAATGGAATAGGAGAAATATGGCCCACTTTGTTTTTGTAGTTTGACTGTGTCCCACGCAAAACAGTTTCAGTCAGTTACCAAACTTTGCAGCCAGTGTCTCTCTTTCTGCATCAACTTATTAGTGTAATCATTGGTGTGAAATATGGGTGGCCCTTTGAAACCTTGTCCCCCTATTGGATAACTGGATATCCCATTTCCAACAGCCAAAAATCTTTCTGGCTGTAGTTCTCTCGTGGCAACACCGGGTGGCAGCATACAGTACAACATAGCAATACAATACAGCGTTTTTGAACTTTTTTTTAACAACTTAATAATTTTCATAAAGTGGTTATTTAATCAGATTACACTCTCTGCATTAAATATATATAACCCCAATTACAGATGGTTAATATTAGGTTATTTTTTCTGATTATTCTGATACCAAATATGTTATATTATTAACATTTTATTATATTAAGGTAATTTAATACTGCTAGTTATTAGCTTAAAATGCATTATAATTTTATCAGTATTCTGGCATTTCTTTGCAAATAACAGCTTATTTTTATATCTCCAGATTGGTAGTATTTAAAACTCCTGATATTCTGCATTCATCCAGATATAGTATGTGACATTTCTGTGTGTTCCTTCCTGAATACATAAATCCTGTTTATGTAGATCTGAAATAAAAATAAATGTTAATGATCACTTCTCTTCAGGTCCATAAACATCTATTCATGTTCTTAAACACACAGAGGCTAAGATATTCATGCTTTCAAAATATACACATATATACATATATATATATATACACACATCTCATGTCCATTAAAACATATACAGTTGTTTTGAAATCATAATGTAAGCCATTTGTCTTCACTGTGTTATTCTAACCCCCGACACAACGTCTGTGTTACGTGTATTCTGATGTTATCATCCAAACAGCCTGAGTCACTTAACAAGTCTGTGCCAATTATCAGTTCCCCTTGAAAACTGTTTGTAGTTCTCATATTTCCTCAGACGGATCGGCATCTTCCTTTTCAAATTTACTTCCCCCCAACATTCCTCTAAGTGACTGTATTAAATTGGGCAGGCCAAATGTTCCATAGTATCAAAGTGCTGTCATCCAACATTGGTTCCCAGGCAATCACACAGATGTTCCTGAAACTGTGTTAACTTTCAACTTCTTGCTAAATTATACAATTGCATAATTTAGCATATTGAGTGTGTGAGATCTCCTGTGTAATTGAAGAAGGGGGAGAGAACTGAAGCTGTCTGAAGTCAGTTCTGAATGCAATGAGTTATTTTCTACTGATCAGTGAAAATATTTGATCAAAGATACAGATTTATTAATCTTGAAATATATGATCAAAATATATATTTATTAATCTCACATATACCTTGACATAAATCCCCCTTCCAATTTTAAATAGATGTAGGACACATGTATTTAAATTTGCCTAAAGTCAATGGTATTTGATGAGGATCAACCGTATATCTCAGTTCATTTTATGACACTTCATTCTCCCTCTATAACTTGTAGTTGGGATCTGGGATGACATGCCCGCAATTGATTGATATGTACCCATTTATCTATGAAACTTTCATTTTTGAGGATCCGTATTTTATAGGCCACTGGAGATATTTTGTCAGTAATGACGAAAGGACCTTTCCATGAGGGAAGAAATTTCTTCTCCCTATCCTGATCTCTTCCAAAGTTATAAAGATAAACTTTATCATTTATTTCATATTCCTTTTTGGATGTTTTGAGATCATAATAGGTTTTAGTGGCAGTTGCGGCTCTTTCTAAATTCCTTTGAGCAAATGCAAAGGCATATTGCAGGTGCTTTCTTAGGTTTTCCACATATTGATGTGTATTGGCAGCGTTTATCAAATTTTGGTCTGATGTACGGTACAGCAGATGCTGAGGTAGAACCATTCTTCTACCAGTCATCAGCTCAAAAGGTGACATCTTGGTAGCACTACTTGGAGTTGCTCTTAATGCCATTAAGACTAGAGGTAGTTTTATATCCCAGTCTTTACCTGTTTCACTCACAAACTTTTTGAGGATTTTAACAATGGACTGGTTGTAACGCTCTACACCACCACTTGAGGCAGCTCTATAAGCAATATGGAGCTTTCTTTTAACCCCTAGTATTTTCCACATTTTTGTCATCACTTCGCTAGTGAAGTGGGTCCCCCGATCTGATTCGATTCTTTGGGGCAAACCAAATCTGGAAAATACATGGTTGATGAGCAATGCTGTACATGTTTCAGCACTATTGTTAGGTGCACTAATGCACTCTATCCATTTAGTGAACAGGCATGTCACGGTTAACATGTATTTGTTACCTCTTGATGATCTTGTTACTGGGCCAATAAAATCAATTTGTATATCTGACCATGGCATTACCATCCCCCTTTTCTGCAATGGCGCTCTATGCGTTGGTGCAGTGGGTTGGAACTGTGGGCAGATTAAACAACCTTGACAGTAGGTTTGAACATCTTTCAACATGTGTGGCCAAAAAGCGTAATCACGCAATATTTCATACGTGAGTTTGGCACCACGATGACCAGATGTGGGAGCATCATGGGCATGTTGAAGCATTAGACCTCGGAACTTGGTGGGTACTACCCACTGCTGGATGCCAGTTTTGGAGGTTCTAATTAACAAACCATCCTGTAATTTGAATTGTGATTTAGATTTTATTAAGATTCTCAGATCTTCTTTGCCAATACAATCATCTTTTGAGATGGGGTTGCTTTCAGGATCTTCTATGTGTTTATAGAAGATGCCTACAATGGGGTCTTCTTTTTGACTAGTGATCAGGTCCTCACTAGGAGAATCCTGACTCCATTGTACCAAGTTAGGTTCACTCTGTTGTTTTGCCTGGTTTCTGGTAATGGCTTCTACCTGAATTGCACCCATTAAATGGTCAATATTAAGGAGTTCTCCAGTTATGGCTCCTTGTTTGGCTAATGAATCCGCAAGGTCATTGCCTTCCTTATCAGGACCTAAAACTCTGGAATGACCCTTGGTCTTTTTCCAGTGTATGGTTAAGTCATTGGATACTACCAGATTATCAATCTCGCAGAACAACTTGCCATGCTTGACTGGTTTGTTATTGCTTTTCTGCATGCCATTTGTGGTGGTAATTAGTACCAGAATATTAAACCAAAGGGGTTGTCCACTTTTTTAAAATTATTTTATTGGAAGACAAATAATATAGGTATGAAGATTAACAATTATCTATAGGCTACAAAATATAAAACAAGTCTCAAGAAATACCAAGAGCTACAAACATAAAGATACAGTCCAAATTATATGGGGCAACTCTATTTTAAACAAACCCAGATTAAGCAATATTAACTAAACATAGTGAACAAGAGAATTTATCCCAAAGTAAAATGTATACGAATGCTAATATACTCAGCCAGTTCAGTCCTCCAATGCTCTCTCTCTCTCAGTTGCTTCCAGGAGGTGAGGAAGATAAAAAAGTGTGTATACTAACTGTTGGCTCCCATTGTATACTTAATTCATTTAAGGTGTGTCCTACCATACACCAATCAAAAGGCTATATGGGAGTGTCCTTCTTAGACAAAGACTAGGCCAGAGGCCTAGTCTATATTTTAAAATATGTTTGTAAATTTAAGAATTAACTACTTGAACACTCTAGGGATAAATTCTCTGGTTTTATGACACCACACCATTTCTTTTCCAAGTTGGCAGGTATTCAACAAAACTGTCACGCACATAATTTGAGTCAGTTATGATCACAAATTCATGAATACCATGTTGAATAGCCATTTCAATGGTTTTGAAAACAGCAGTTAGTTCAGCAACTTGACTGGATCTTGGTCCAATGTTGAAACCTATAGATATATTTGGGAATCCATTTGCCCCCGTTATACCAATGCCAGCGACTAATCTGCGCTCATTATCAATAGTGGCATGGTAAGAACAACCATCAACATATACCCAAGGTAATGTTTGACAATGGTCCTCATTGTACATTTTATATGGGGAAAGCAATTGTTCCTCCAGAAAATCATCTTCTGATAATTCTTCCCCAGGATCTCTAGCAGTACAGTCGTGGAGCTCAGCAAGCCCTTGTGCGACTGGATTCTTTTTATTCTGCTTGTAGCGAATTTCTAATGGCCAGCCTTGTAAGGAAAGAGTCCACGCTGTTATGCGGCTATTAGACAAATTCCCATCTCTTATTCTCTCACTCTGCAAATATAGCAAAGGCTGGTGGGCCGTTTCTACAATAATTTTCTCGCCCTGTATATAGCTGCGGAAATTTTGTAGAGCCCATACAGTAGATAAAAGGGCTTTTTCGCAATCGTTAAACTTTATTTCTACTGGGGATAGATTTTTGCTCGCATAAGCAATGGCTTTGTTCAAATTATCATGCTTTTGGTATAAAACAGCACTCATGCTTACATCTGTGTACCCTGTTTCTAAGTAGAAAGGTTTGCCACCTTCAGGGTACGCTAAGCAAGGTGCTTGAGTGAGTTTTCTCTTCAGCTCTCTGATGGCTGTCTCTTGAGACTCACTCCAGTGCCATTTCACCTCTTTCTTTAGAAGAAGTAGTAGTGGTTTAGCTAATTCCGCATAATTATCAATGAATTTGCGAGAATAATTTGTCATACCCAGGAATGATCTCAATTCCTTTAAGTTAGTTGGGTTTTTAGAATTCACTATTGCTTCCACCTTTTTCTTCTGGGGATTTAATCCGTCAGAGGTAACTTCATGTCCCAAGAAATTTACACAAGTGCGGCACCATTGAGCTTTTTGTAGGGATAATTTGACACCTGCCCTTTTAAGTTGGCTGAGGACATGTTTAAGCTCTGTGATGTGTTTTTCAAAGTCTGTGCTTTTGATTAAAACATCATCAACATAAGATAAGGTCCCCCTTTCCAGTGCATCAGGCATAGCCTTATGCATGAATACAGCAAATTCATGTCCAGAATTTATGTATCCAAAAGGAAGTCTTTGAAATGCATATTGGACCTTTTGGAAGGAGAATGCTAGCTTATATTGGTCCTCTTCATGTACCTTTATGGTCCAATATCCCTGTGCACAATCAATGGCAGTGAATATTTTGGATCCCTGCATTTGTGCTAGGCACTGGTCAATGTATGGTACAGGCCAGCCAGACATGTATACTCGTTTGTGTGCTGACTTAAGACAGCTAAACAAACGCCATTGTCCATTGGGCTTAAGGACACCTAGAATAGGATTATTATAAGAGCTGTGTACCTGTCTGATAATACCTCTTTCTTCCAAATTCCTTATGATCTCTGCAAGAGAATCATATGAGGCTAAAGGAAGTCTGTATTGTTTGACAAATACAGGTGGCGCATCGGGATCTGTTTGTATTCTTGCAATGTGCAAGTCTGTAGTACCACAGTCATAAGAATCCTTAGCGAAAATATCCTTGTATTCCATTAGGAGTTCTCGCAGCTGTTGGCGTTCATCATCGCTGGAACAGCCATCAGCTAAGGATATTTGCTCTTTGACTATTTGCTGAAATCCTGGAAAGATTTCAGGCTGTCCTATTTCATAGGCTTCTTCCAACCTAGAGGTGAGATCCCCTTGATTATAATTTACATTGCTCCCATGACTCTGGGTATTGGGGTAATCTTGCTGTTTGATTGGCTGATCAAACACTAGAGAGGCTTCTTCAATTTTACAGATGCCTTCCTCTGAGCTAAAGGGATAAATAGACTGAATATTAAATAGACCCTCTGGCATAGATGCAAAGGATTGTTCTATTAATTGTTCTTCAGTTAGGTATCCTTCAGGTATTAGCCCAATTACATTATTCTGGAATCCAAAAGTGTAATAACTTGATTCCAGCGCATATCCTATGGTAGTTCCCTTGGATAATGTTATATCCTGTGGGGTCATGTTATGTACAATAATATGTATTGGAACAGTTCCAATATTCACCATAGGAGTGTAGGTTACTGTGACACCCAGATTTTGTATTCTATGGGAGAGGCAAATCAGTGTTTCAGAAGTTTTTAATTTCTGACCTCTCTTTATCTGTAAGGGTAAAAGAAATTTATCAGCCCCAGCAGGAATTATAACATCGCTAGATACCTGCATATTCACGGCATATGGCAATTGCTGGTTTGATTTCAGGGCTGCATTTTCATCCTGAAATACTTCAGGGTCCCCCTTTAACCTGCTCCAGAGGCAAGAATTAATCAAATCTATTTGTATGGCATATCTATGTAAGATATCATTGCCAATGTATATCTGATTATGGGGAGTATTTAAAACTAAAAACAGGTGCTTCACTGACTTATTACCAATAGAGATAGAGAATAAGCACTTAGCTGTGATGTTATAGCTTTCAGACCAGTCATCCAGGCCGTTGACACAGTGGTCTTGGGGAGAAAGATATTTAATCACCTTAGGTTCAGCTATCTGCGCTAATAAACCTTCGCTTATATAGCTAGCTTCCTGTTTTAAGTTTATTTTAGCATACTTGGTTTTACCAAGGTCATGTACTTGTATAGGGATAAATAGATCCTCTTTAACTCTCTCAATCCCTGTGAGGTATTGAGTGTGGCCTCCCCCCTTAGGGATTTTATGATCCCCCTTGTGGAGTGATATGGTTAGTACATCGCCATCTAGGGAGATATTCGCTATCTTTCCAGGCGATATTTTAAAAGTATTACCATCAGAGCCACTAAAAGGAGTCTGATCATCTATTTGTAGAATAGTGATTTCAGGTATAGAGTTATTCCTGAAATGAATCTCCACAGCATCTGGTTTCTCTTCCACCATGTGACAGCTATGTCGGGCGTGAGATATACCAGATTTTTCATAATTGATAGGTCTCTTAACTTGTGACCAAATTACATTATTTATGCAATCAATTATGGTGCTTAATCGCTTCAGGAGATCACTACCAATAATTAAACGATCAGTTGGCAGATCCACTATAATGACAGGGTGTCTTATGACCCTGTTCCCCAATTTAAATTTTAACCATGCAGTACTGTAAACTTTTAGGGAGTCACTCCCAACACCTATTAGAGAACCGTCAAATTCTTTTATTTTAGGTTTGTGGGGTGTTAGCTCATTTAGCTGTGTGTAGTACCTGTGGGATAAGATAGTTGCCTGTGACCCAGTGTCAATTAATCCCATGATAGGGTTGGAGACTGAATCTTGCAGCTCAACTAATACATAATATCTTCCTGCAGTTTCTACCATTTCACACATAAAATTGGCATTATCATACATTTGTGGGCTTCGCCACGTGTTACCTGAGTTTGCCATGTCATTCGATGCAGAGGAACCTTCATACCTACCTGTTTCCTCTATGACAGGGTCGGTTGGATTCTTTTGTACTGCATCTGTGGAGATAAGGTTAGGAGAGAGCTGCAAGGGAAGAGGTTTGTTAGTTTTTCCCGGATGAGGTCGCTCATCGTCACAGCTAATTTGTCCGTTTCCGGTCTGTGGGGAGAGAACATGATTAGTATCATTGATATTTATTATTACATTTTGCATATCTCTCCCCTCCCCTTCAGGTGATACTGCAGTATTTATGACTGTGCCTGTGGTCCACTGCTGACCACTGGCTGTACCCCTAAAAAAGTATTGTTCGGTTGCTGAGCCGTAGATTTTTGACTCATATTAGCGATTTGTTCGCTCAACCGATTTAACTGGGTAAACAGCATATCTACCTGATTGTACAAGTTACCTCTACCCCTGGGCCTATCTCCTGGTGCCCCATTGTACTGATTCATGGACCATTGGGTTCCCTCAGAATCAGGGCCGTTATTTCTATTCTGGCGTGGTTGCCCCTGGGGTTCAGCTTGTTCAGCATTAGTATTTTGGGGAGCATTATATACCTGGGGTGTCTGGTTACCCTGAGAATATCTTCGCCGTCTATTGTATCTACCCTTGCGCGGATACCAATTATTTGGTGGGTATTCTCTTTGTGAGTAATTATTCACCTGATTATGTCCCCCACTTTGGTTATGGTCTCCCTGCGCCTCAACCTGTGTAGGGGGAGGGGCGGAATTAAACCTCTGTGGAGATGGCCTGTTTTGACTGGCCACCTCTGCATAAGTTCTGTTTTTAGACTCCAAATTGAGGGGTTTAGGTGACACCCTAGTTTCTGCTACAATTTTGGGTTTTGACTCCTTTTTCACCCCCTCTTCACTGGACTGCTGAATAGAGTATAATTTTGTACTCTCTTTGATCAGCCATTCCAATGAGCAGTCCTCATCAAAATCTCTAGCTAAGTTGATTTTGATGGGTGTAGGCAGTGCTTCAAAAAATAAGTTTACAAATTCTGAGCCATCAAATTTGGGATTATCTCCAGCCATACTGTACGCATTTTTCAATACAGAAAGGAATTCGATTGGACTCTGATTCGCACAACACTTTAAACCATATACCGCTATTTTCGCGGCAGTTTTAGTGCGATATTGCCCGAATTCTTTTCTGCATTGTCGTTTTACCCCATTCCAGGAATGAATATTCATATCCTTTAGTGAAGCAAAGAATTTGTGGTGCTTACTGTCAAATACCCAGGGCAGAAATTCAATTTTCAATTTCTCACTTGTAACATTCATTATAGCTAACGCATTTTCAAAAGCCTGTAAATGATCAATTACAGATGTTGTTCCCTTATTGGAGAATATAGGTACTGCGCGTTGTACGAAGGTGATTATTTTATGGGAATCATAGACTTTATCAGACTTACTCTGGGCTTCTCTGTTAGAGTTTCCCTCCCCCGCGCCAGCTGCGCTACAGCTGTCCTCTGTATTTACATCCTGAGGGGATTGTCTATTTGGGAAATCTATTTCTGACCCGTTAGGGGTCATTTGTCTATGTTGTTCTATATATTTTCGTACCTCGTCCCTGACGCGTTCGCTAAAGGAATTAGCATTATCTGCATTATTCTCACTGCTAATATAGGGGTTCTCATTATGGCGATATGACCTTTTTAAATCGCTTAATTCTCTCTGGCTTTGCGCAAGCTGTTTATTTAAATCTTGTATCTGCGCGATTAAGTCCATATTATGCTTATCTAAGGCGGCTAGGTTTTGGGCAAATTCATCCATTTTATTTTTAGCTATTTTTAAACCCTCTTCGCGTCTGCGCGAGGAACGAATACTATTTTCTAGCTCCTGGATTTGCAATCGTTTGTCTGTGACACAAAACGACATTTCGTCAATTATGCATATTAAAAGGGGCCAGGATTTTAGTATTAGTTCGTCTCGCTTTTTGGGAGCTTTGCATTGATTAATCATTAATAATTCCTGGAAGAATTCATTCTCTTCATTCCACATATTATTATTAACGGTAATATTTTTAGCCCTAGTTTCAAGCGTATCCATAAAATCATTTAATTCACCCGCAATATTAAACTTCCCTTTAAGGTAACTTAAGATATCTTTCTTAAGGACCTGACCTTTAGTAATAGGTATGGTTATGGGACCAATTTCATTGCTATGTATAGAATTAAATGAGTCACTTCTGGCTACAGACATTATTATATTGGTTTAGTACTTAGTTAAACTAAAACGCTAATACAATTTTTGCCAATAAAAAGAGAGAAGGAAAATTTTTATATTTAAAAAAAAAAAAAAAAAAATATTATTAATTTTGAAATATGAAAAATTAATATTCCGAAATATGAAAAATTAATATTTTTGATTAACTTTGAAAATATGAAAAATCAATATTTTTGATTAATTTTTAAATATGAAAAATTAATATTTTTATTAATTTTTCAAAATTAATCTTTAATAATATTTCAAGATATTAATGTCAATCTCGAAATATGAAAATTAATATTTCAACTTTTCAAAAAAAATTATATCTTCAAAATATTAATATCGAAATATGATTTTTTTTTTTTTTTTTTTCTCTTTTATAATAATTTCTATTTACTTACAAATATATTATATCAATTATGATGGATATTATTAAATTTCAGAACAGTGCCTCCAATTATTATGTCAGTATATTTATGAAAATCTTAGTAGTGCTATCCAAATAATATATAAGTTTATGGCAGGGTTATAAACACAATCTTAAAATAATTTTCCTTAAAAATTGAAACCCTAATCAACCATGCATCTACTAGACCATACAATTAATATAAATATCTGAATTCTTTTATTTAGTTAATATCCATAAACATATTGAAGTATATTCCCAATAAAAGGAAATGAAACAAAATTTATATGCGTTAAAACCAACTCTTAAGATATGCTATCCTTCTTACAAAACCCAGAAAGATATACCTTCACAATTCAGCCTTTTATTTATTTAACACAATGGGACTAAAAACCTTTAACATCCAAGCAATACAATTCTAAACAGTGTTTATAAAACAATAGGATAATATATATATTCTGCTATTTAACTGCAATTTATCCTAATACAAAATTAACTGACAATATCAGAACTTGCATAGATGAGTTACTTGGTCAATCAGACGCAGATTTAAACAATATATATATATATATAGGCTGTGAAATGCTAACTAAAACACACTGTTTCTTTAAATCTATTAAATACAAATTGACTATGCATATAACTTATCTTATAATAAAACTTTTATATACATCACCAAATAACAGCAATCCAGTTCCCAATTTTCGCAACGGATCCAATTTCACACCTCACATAAAATAAGTGTAATTGCAATGGAATAGGAGAAATATGGCCCACTTTGTTTTTGTAGTTTGACTGTGTCCCACGCAAAACAGTTTCAGTCAGTTACCAAACTTTGCAGCCAGTGTCTCTCTTTCTGCATCAACTTATTAGTGTAATCATTGGTGTGAAATATGGGTGGCCCTTCGAAACCTTGTCCCCCTATTGGATAACTGGATATCCCATTTCCAACAGCCAAAAATCTTTCTGGCTGTAGTTCTCTCGTGGCAACACCGGGTGGCAGCATACAGTACAACATAGCAATACAATACAGCGTTTCTGAACATTTTTTTTTTTTTAACAACTTAATAATTTTCATAAAGTGGTTATTTAATCAGATTACACTCTCTGCATTAAATATATATAACCCCAATTACAGATGGTTAATATTAGGTTATTTTTTCTGATTATTCTGATACCAAATATGTTATATTATTAACATTTTATTATATTAAGGTAATTTAATACTGCTAGTTATTAGCTTAAAATGCATTATAATTTTATCAGTATTCTGGCATTTCTTTGCAAGTAACAGCTTATTTTTATATCTCCAGATTGGTAGTATTTAAAACTCCTGATATTCTGCATTGACCCAGATATAGTATGTGACATTTCTGTGTGTTCCTTCCTGAATATATAAATCCTGTTTATGTAGATCTAAAATAAAAATAAATGTTAATGATCACTTCTCTTCAGGTCCATAAACATCTATTCATGTTCTTAAACACACAGAGGCTAAGATATTCATGCTTTCAAAATATACACATATATACATATATATATATATATATATATATATATATATATATACACACACACATCTCATGTCCATTAAAACATATACAGTTGTTTTGAAATCATAATGTAAGCCATTTGTCTTCACTGTGTTATTCTAACCCCCGACACAACGTCTGTGTTACGTGTATTCTGATGTTATCATCCAAACAGCCTGAGTCACTCAACAAGTCTGTGCCAATTATCAGTTCCCCTTGAAAACTGTTTGTAGTTCTCATATTTCCTCAGACGGATCGGCATCTTCCTTTTCAAATTTACTTCCCCCCAACATTCCTCTAAGTGACTGTATTAAATTGGGCAGGCCAAATGTTCCATAGTATCAAAGTGCTGTCATCCAACATTGGTTCCCAGGCAATCACACAGATGTTCCTGAAACTGTGTTAACTTTCAACTTCTTGCTAAATTATACAATTGCATAATTTAGCATATTGAGTGTGTGAGATCTCCTGTGTAATTTAAGAAGGGGGAGAGAACTGAACCTGTCTGAAGTCAGTTCTGAATGCAATGAGTTATTTTCTACTGATCAGTGAAAATATTTGATCAAAGATACAGATTTATTAATCTTGAAATATATGATCAAAATATATATTTATTAATCTCACATATACCTTGACAATTAACTGCTGAACGGACAGGGGAATAGATCCAGCCACTATCTTCTCTGCATACCTGTACAGTAACCCCTTGTCCCAACCGTACCTCTCTCCTTCCAACCCCGCCTGATTCTGGTCTACCTTATCCCTATATACTTGCAACGAGGGGTCAGTGGCCACTTTGCTACCAAACTCTAGTGGAGGGGCCCAAGAGACATTAGGGGGGTGATTGCTTACCTGAGCCTCAGAGTGATCAGCCAGTGCGTTGGTGCGGGCCTGTAGTCAGGTAACCACGGGCAGTGCTGCTTGTGGGGAGGTTCGGGTGCAAACGCTGAAGACAGCTCCCCTAAGTCGTTGCCCAAAATAACGTCTGCGGGGAAATTTTGCATAAGGCCCACTTCTACGTTCCACGACCCTGCTCCCCAATCCAAGTGTACTTTGGCTGTGGGAATCTTGTAAATGGCTCCCCCGGCCTCCCCGACAGCTACACAGTCTCCGGTGAGTTGATTGGTGGAAACTAAATGTTCCCGAAGCAAGGTTGTGATGGCCCCAGAGTCACGCAGCCCTTGGACACGTCGGCCCTCTATATAGACCACCGGGTGGTGGCTTTGTAGGTTGTCCGAAGCGGCCTGTACTGGGTTTACCTCGTGTAAGATACCCAAGGGTTCCTCGTGGAAGACTGCGGGTTGGGTCTGTAGTCGGGGCTCGTTCTGGTAGCAGTGTACCGATTTTTCCTGTGCTTGCAAGCCATTTTATGGTTGAATTTTTGTTTTATCCTGTTGCTAAATAAACGATTATATTCTAAAGTGCTTTCCTGTGCACCGCTATCTTTTGTTTTTCTGCAGTGTACAGCTGCCTGGTTATTTGACAAGTTGTTCTGGTTGTTCCAGGTGGATCGGTTCTTGTTCCTGGGACAGTCTCTCTGAATGTGCCCTTGTTGGTTACAAAGATGGCAACGGATAGCTGATCGAGTCTGGTATCGGGGAGGGTGAATTCCCCCTCCAGGACGGGGTAGCAGAGGTGTGGGAGCTGCAGTGGAGTTTGGGGTGACCCCAATACTGGAGCGTTGCTGTGTTCGTTGAGCTCTCCGAGCATCTTGGTATTCGTCGGCCAAGGTCGCTGCGGTATGTACCGTGCACGGTTTTCGATCTCTCAGCCAGTTTTGCAATTCAGTGGACACCCCTTGGAAAAATTGCTCCATCAACAGGAGTTGTAAAAGGTCTTCTAACTGGGTGACTTGGGCTGCCTGCAACCAGCCTTTAGTGGCCCTGGTTAGCCGATGCGCCCACTCAGTGTGGGTATCTTTCTCCAGCTTCTTCAGGTTTCGGAACCGCTGTCGGTATGCCTCCGGGGTAATAGCATACCTAGTCAGGATGGCCTGTTTTACCTTCTGGTAGTCTCTGCTGTCCTCATCTGGTATGGTGCGGTAGGCTTCAGCGGCCCGCCCGGATAACTTGCGGTACTAATATTATGCAATTGGCATAATCGCTCAAAGTCCTGTAGGTACCCATCGATATCCTCTGTGTCGGTATGATCCTTGAATGCGTGGTAGGGAATCTTAGCTTTCCCTGTACCAGCACTGGAGTGTACTGGTAGCCCCTCTCCGGGTCTCGGGGTGGTTTGCTGGGTCACCATCAAGTACTCCTGTACATCTGCTGATGTCCGTGTCAGGAGCTCCTCCGAATGGGGTAGCGGAAAAAAGCCAACCAGGTCCGCATCTCTTTTTGGAATTCGGTTTCGTTGTTCGCCATGGGTACGGCCGTACCTGCTACCCGGTCTCCCTCCATGAGCTCTGCAATCAGCCTTGCTTTGGTTTTATTGCTGGCAATAATTCCTCTCGCCTCCAGTAATTCCTTCAATGCAGTTCTCTTTAGTCTGGTATAATCTGTCCCCATTCACCGTCCGTTCATACACATCACATGTCCTACGACTTGCTGTGCAGTTTGAATCCCGTCGCTTGCCACCAATTGTAGCAGAGAGGCAGTAGGATCTGTAATATCTTTTGGGTAGGCAGAGACAAGCAAGTAACTACTCTTGGTAATTGTAGCAGAGAGGCAGTAGGATCTGTAATATCTTTTTGGTAAGCAGAGACAAGCAAATAACTACTCTTGGTAATTGTAATAATAACCCCTTTCCACCAAGAACTAGACGACACATAGCTTGGGAGTCAACAACAACTTTTTCTTCAACCGGAAAAACAAACACTTTTTAAACACAGTCTCCCCTACAAGGGGTTTCCCAACTGAAACAGTAGGGAGTTTAAACAGTAACATACAGTTTAACATACATTTTAACCATTAGCCTAAATAACAATTCCTGCATAGTTCATAAGTGGCGAGGTTTGCCACAATGCTCCCCCAGAACCAAACCGGCATACCCAGTCTGATCCCAACGGATTGGCTTGGGGAGGTCTGGAGGAGTGTTCACAGATCAAGGTTCAAGTTCAGTTTGTGTGGACAATCCGTCGGCGTTGCCGTTTTGCTTCCCAGGTCAGTAATGGATTGTTAAGTCAAACGGCTGCAGCGCCAAACTCCAGCGCAACAGCCAGGCATTGTCTCCGGATACCCTGTTCAGCCACACCAACGGGTTGTGATCTGTGAGCAGGGAAAATTGTTGTCCATATAGATATGGCTGAAGTTTCTTGAGGGCCCACACCACGGCCAGGCATTCCTTTTCGATGGCGGCGTAGCTAACTTCTCGGGGTAACAGTTTCCTCCTAAGGTAGGCCACAGGATGCTCGCCGCCATCAGCCCCGACTTGGCTCAGCACGGCTCCAAATCCAAACATAGAAGCATCTGTATGGACGAGAAAGCGTTTAGTTGGATCCGGGGCAGCAAGGATAGGGGCATTTACGGGAGCGTTTTTCAGTTTAACATACATTTTAACCATTAGCCTAAATAACAATTCCTGCATAGTTCATAAATGGCGAGGTTTGCCACACTACATGTGATGTGTTATTGATACAGCAGGGGGCGCTAGTCATATTGTGCCCTACACTAATACAGTCTGGTACTACATGTGATGTGTTATTGATACAGCAGGGGGCGCTAGTCATATTGTGCCCTACACTAATACTGTCTGGTACTACATGTGATGTGTTACTGATACAGCAGGGGGCGCTAGTCATATTGTGCCCTACACTAATACAGTCTGGTACTACATGTGATGTGTTATTGATACAGCAGGGGCGCTAGTCATATTCTGCCCTACACTAATACAGTCTGGTACTACATGTGATGTGTTATTGATACAGCAGGGGGCGCTAGTCATATTGTGCCCTACACTAATACTGTCTGGTACTACATGTGATGTGTTAGTGATACAGCAGGGGGCGCTAGTCATATTGTGCCCTACACTAATACTGTCTGGTACTACATGTAATGTGTTAGTGATACAGCAAAGGGCGCTAGTCATATTGTGCCCTACACTAATACAGTCTGGTACTACATGTGATGTGTTATTGATACAGCAGGAGCGCTAGTCATATTCTGCCCTACACTAATACTGTCTGGTACTACATGTGATGTGTTAGTGATACAGCAGGGGGCGCTAGTCATATTGTGCCCTACACTAATACAGTCTGGTACTACATGTGATGTGTTATTGATACAGCAGGGGCGCTAGTCATATTCTGCCCTACACTAATACAGTCTGGTACTACATGTGATGTGTTATTGATACAGCAGGGGGTGCTAGTCATATTGTGCCCTACACTAATACTGTCTGGTACTACATGTGATGTGTTATTGATACAGCAGGGGGCGCTAGTCATATTGTGCCCTACACTAATACTGTCTGGTACTACATGTGATGTGTTAGTGATACAGCAGGGGGCGCTAGTCATATTGTGCCCTACACTAATACTGTCTGGTACTACATGTGATGTGTTAGTGATACAGCAGGGGGCGCTAGTCATATTGTGCCCTACACTAATACTGTCTGGTACTACATGTGATGTGTTATTGATACAGCAGGGGGCGCTAGTCATATTGTGCCCTACACTAATACTGTCTGGTACTACATGTGATGTGTTATTGATACAGCAGGGGGCGCTAGTCATATTGTGCCCTACACTAATACTGTCTGGTACTACATGTGATGTGTTAGTGATACAGCAGGGGGCGCTAGTCATATTGTGCCCTACACTAATACTGTCTGGTACTACATGTAATGTGTTAGTGATACAGCAGAGGGCGCTAGTTATATTGTGCCCTACACTAATACAGTCTGGTACTACATGTGATGTGTTATTGATACAGCAGGGGGCGCTAGTCATATTGTGCCCTACACTAATACTGTCTGGTACTACATGTAATGTGTTATGGATACAGCAGAGGGCGCTAGTCATATTGTGCCCTACACTAATACAGTCTGGTACTACATGTGATGTGTTAGTGATACAGCAGGGGGCGCTAGTCATATTGTAACCTACACTAATACAGTCTGGTACTACATGTGATGTGTTATTGATACAGCAGGGGGCGCTAGTCATATTGTGCCCTACACTAATACAGTCTGTTACTACATGTGATGTGTTATTGATACAGCAGGGGGCGCTAGTCATATTGTGCCCTACACTAATACTGTCTGGTACTACATGTGATGTGTTAGTGATACAGCAGAGGGCGCTAGTCATATTGTGCCCTACACTAATACAGTCTGGTACTACATGTGATGTGTTACTGATACAGCAGGGAGCTCTAGTCATATTGTTCCCTACACTAATACAGTCTGGTACTACATGCGATGTGTTAGTGATACAGTAGGTGGCGCTAGTCATATTGTGCCCTACATTAATACTGTCTGGTACTACATGTGATGTGTTATTGATACAGCAAGGGACGCTAGTAATATTGTGCCCTACACTAATACAGTCTGTTACTACATGTGATGTGTTATTGATACACAGGGTGCACTAGTCATATTGTACCCTATACTAATACAGTCTGAGCATGATCCAAGTTGTATAGAGTGAGCATGATCCAGGCTGTATAAAGTGAGCACAATCTGGGTTGTATAAAGTAAACACAATCTGTGCTGTATAAAGTGAGCACAATCTGGGTTTGCGACAGACCCTTCTGTCAGTACTGAAAGAGTTAACTTTGTTCAGCTTTAAGAAGCTATTTTCTAAAGACAAGGTTGCTAGCCTCAGCTATTGTGTACTGTAATTAAGTTTAGTGATAAACATTCACATTGTTTAATCACATCCAGAGAGCAGACGCCCAAGTGATAAGAAAGACTAAATTGTTTATCTGCTTAAGTAATGTAATTCTATTGTATCATGTCAAAGGGCGTTTTCCCTCTATCTAATGTACAATATTCTTTCAACCCCCCATCAGGGGTCAGACCTGCATAAATACTGGGCATATAGCCTTCAATAAAGTGCATTCTGTTTTAACCTTCAATGTGGAGCCTGGTCTCATGTTTTAGGGGGGAATTAGCTGGGTTGTGAGTTGCTGATCCCATATTCAGGACATCGTTCATCTGGTATTAACCCTTGGTATCCTGTTGGTACCGTAACAATTGGTGGCAAGCGATGGGATGATCCTTATCGCCCAGAAGAGCAACTACACAAGCCAGTAACCTCAGGAAGAGGGGGATTATTACAATACTGACTAAGATGGAAGGAGTACCAGGGACCGAAGGAACCAATGGGCCCAGCATATCAGACAGAACCCCCGAAGAAGCAAGTTTTGATCGGGCGGTTAAAATAAGACTGGCACATTATGGCCCCAACCCATCTGCGGAAATTATTGACCGGATCATAGCAGCTGTGGAGGCCAACCTACTTCGCCAAAGCGGCACTGCAGCAGCCCAAGTCACAGCAACCCCGGTGGAAAAGGGAAAAGTAAATTTTGCAGCTTTTAAAAACTTCCTGAAAACAGAAGGAGAGATTGATGGGTACCTTGCGGATTTTGAGAGGCAATGTGCACTACACAAGGTACCCGCAGAGGACTGGGTCACGATATTATCCGGAAAATTATCCGGCCGGGCCAGTGAGGCTTTTCAGGCCATTCCAGATGAGGAAGTCGGGGATTATAATACTGTAAAAGAGGCTCTGCTCTCCAGGTATGCGGATACACCGAAGGCGGTTCAGAGACACTGTTAAATTAGCTGGTGATTCCTACGTTGAGTGGGCATGTAAGGTGCACCGCACAGCATCTTACTGGATGGCGGGGTGCCAAGCCGTATCTGGGGAAGAGGTGCTGCAGCTATTCCTGTTGGAACATTGCTTTGACAAGTTATCAGCAGGAGTTAGAGAGTGGGTTCGGGACCGTAAACCCTCCACCCTGCATGAAGCTGCTCGTCTGGCAGATGAGTATACGGATGCCCACAAACTGGACACTGCTACCACTAAGCCCCCTGCTAGAGTGGGGTACAGACCCCCAGTCACCCCAGCAGCTGCCAGTTACCAACCCCCGGCGCACCGCTATACCACACGGCCTCCGGCCACGAACTACCCTCAGAGAGCCCGGTTCAATTCGCGGGGCTACTCACAACCTATTCGGTGCTTTGGATGTAAGCAACTAGGGCACAAAAGACCAGAGTGTCCCCTAAACGCAGCGAACCAAGCACAGTCCTGGAGAAGACCCGCCGGCGGAATCCCACGTAACCCTCAGCCTGCGGCCCACTACGTAGAGGAGCAAGAATGCTGGGGCATCCTACATGAAGCAGACCCCATGCAAGCTGCCCAACGGAATAACCGGCAACTGGTTAAAGTGAATGGGAAGGAGGTCAGTGGTCTACGGGATACTGGTGCTACCATGACCTTGCTTCAAAAGAACTTGGTGTCTGAGAAACAGCACACTGGAGACACTGTGGCTGTGAGGGTAGCAGGGGGCGCTGTGTTCCGCCTGCCTGTTGCCCAGGTACATTTGAATTGGGGAGGGGGCGCTAGACCTGTGAATGTGGGGGTCAAGAAGGACTTACCTACTGATGTTCTCCTTGGAAATAACTTGGCCCCCCTTGTTTCTGCCTATGCTCCCATGGGTCCCACCGATATTAACCCTGTGACTACCCGTGCCCAGATCCATGCCGCAGAGACTGACCCACCTGCTGCTGAGCCCCAGGACGCTGAGCTCAGTAAATCCCTATCCGCTATTGATACGTGGGAGTCCCGTTACAATGCGCTGATGAAGGAGAAGAGCCAAGTAGAGGATGAAATGGTCACGATAAACAATCACGTAACAGTGCTAGCGGGAGAGAAGAGGAGCGCAGAGGAAAAAGCACGTTTAGAACGGGAATCTCTGCTAGACAAGCTGCACCGACAGACTGCAGAAAACACCAGCTTGAGAGTGGAACATGAAACATTAACGACAAACTTAGCGACACTGGAGGAGAAGCTGACGCTGGCTCATAGTGAGGTGCAGCAACTCAAGGGCACCCTATGTCAGTATGAAGGGATTGTGGATACCTATAAAGAGCAGGTACAAAAACCACGTAAAGAAGCCGATGAGATTTTGAAGGACTGTTTAGCCCTAGTCTGGGCACTGAAGAAGTTGAACCCTTATTTATACGGGCAGGAATTCTCTCTCATAACGGGAATACAGATGGATTGTCCCGGCAAACTGACATGCCTACCACCTCCTAGTCCGGTCATCCCCAGGTTGACCCGCCAAAGGGTCAAGCCGGGTCTGCCGGAGTGTTCCACAAGGGGGGAGCTATGTGACAGACCCTTCTGTCAGTACTGAAAGAGTTAACTTTGTTCAGCTTTAAGAAGCTATTTTCTAAAGACAAGGTTGCTAGCCTCAGCTATTGTGTACTGTAATTAAGTTTAGTGATAAACATTCACATTGTTTAATCACATCCAGAGAGCAGACGCCCAAGTGATAAGAAAGACTAAATTGTTTATCTGCTTAAGTAATGTAATTCTATTGTATCATGTCAAAGGGTGTTTTCCCTCTATCTAATGTACAATATTCTTTCAACCCCCCATCTGGGCATATAGCCTTCAATAAAGTGCATTCTGTTTTAACCTTCAATGTGGAGCCTGGTCTCATGTTTGAGGGGGGAATTAGCTGGGTTGTGAGTTGCTGATCCCATATTCAGGACATCGTTCATCTGGTATTAACCCTTGGTATCCTGTTGGTACCGTAACAGGGTTGTATAAAGTGAGCACAATCTGTGCTGTATAAAGTGAGCACAATACGGGTTGTATAAAGTGAGCACAATCCGGGCTGTATAAAGTGAGCACAATCCGGGCTGTATAAAGTGAGCACAATCCGGGTTGTATAAAGTGAGAACAATCCGGGCTGTATAAAGTGAGCACAATCCGGGCTGTATAAAGTGAGCACAATCCAGGCTGTATAAAGTGAGCACAATCCAGGCTGTATAAAGTGAGCACAATCCGGACTGTATAAAGTGAGCACAATCTGGACTGTATAAAGTGAGCACAATCTGGGCTGTATAAAGTGAGCACAATCCGGGCTGTATAAAGTGAGCACAATCCGGGCTGTATAAAGGGAGCACTATCCGTGCTGTATAAAGTGAACACAATCCGGGCTGTATAAAGTGAACACAATCCAGACTGTATAAAGTGAGCACAATCAGTGCTGTATAAAGTGAGCACATTCTGGACTGTATAAAGTGAGCACAATCTGGGCTGTAAAAAGTGAGCACAATCCGGGCTGTATAAAGTGAGCACACTCTGGGCTGTATAAAGTGAGCACAATCCAGGCTGTATAAAGTGAGCACAATCCGGGCTGTATAAAGTGAGCACAATCTGGGCTGTATAAAGTGAGCACAATCTGGGCTGTATAAAGTGAGCACACTCCGGGCTGTATAAAGTGAGCACAATCTGGGCTGTATAAAGTGAGCACAATCTGGGCTGTATAAAGTGAGCACACTCCGGGCTGTATAAAGTGAGCACAATCTGGGCTGTGTAAAGTGAGCACAATCAGTGCTGTATAAAGTGAGCACAATCTGGGCTGTATAAAGTGAGCACATTCTGGGCTGTATAAAGTGAGCACAATCAGTGCTGTATAAAGTAAGCACAATCTGGGCTGTAAAAAAGTGAGCACAATCTGGGCTGTAAAAAAGTGAGCACAATCTGGGCTGTATAAAGTGAGCACAATCAGTGCTGTATTAAGTGAGCACAATCAGTGCTATATAAAGTGAGCACAATCTGGGTTTTGTTTCTGCTTTGGCCTTGGTATCAGCTGATTGTGAACTTTGTGCATTTTATCTGCTTTATACAATGTGATATCTAATCTATGTTTAACCACCTTTGTTCCCCAAAATGTTCCCCAATTAGTGACAACAGGAAAATCTGTCACACAAAACACAAAGAGATCTATAACAGGGTATGGCTGGCAACTCACAGGGCTTGTGACAGTAAAACATGAGAGATTATTCAGTATTTACAGTGATTGCTAATGATGCGTTTACTTAACCATTTGTATCAATTCATGACTTGTGTCAAACTTATTGTTTCATAAGTAACTTTTGTAAACCTTTTAGTGCAATAATAATAATCATCTTATTATAGAGAGACAAGTTCCAGAGATAACACAGCTCTACAAATTCCTTCTATCTCTTTCTTTCTCTCTCTCTGACTATCTATCTATCTCTCGCTCTCTCTCTTTCTCTCTCTCTCTCTTTCTCTGTCTTTCTCTCTCTCTATCTTTCTCTCTCTTTCTCTCTCTATCTCTCTCTTTCTTTCTCTCTCTCTGACTATCTATCTATCTCTCGCTCTCTCTCTCTCTCTCTCTCTCTCTCTCTCTCTTTCTCTCTCTCTCTCTTTCTCTCTCTCTCTCTTTCTCTCTCTTTCTTTCTCTGTCTTTCTCTCTATCTTTTTCTCTCTTTCTCTCTCTATCTCTCTCTTTCTTTCTCTCTCTCTCACACTCTAACTCTCTCTGTCTCTCTCTTTCCCTCTCTGTCTCTCTATCTCTCTCTGTCTTTCTCTATCTCTGTCTCACTCACTCTATCTCTCTCTCTTTCTCTGTCTTTCTCTCTCTCTCTTTCTCTCTCTCTCTTTCTTTCTCTCTCTCTCTCTCTCTCTCTCTCTATCTCTGTCTCTCTCTTTCTCTCTATCTATCTGTCTCTTTCTCTCTCTTTCTCTCTCTCTCTCTCTCTATCTCTTTCTTTCTCTCTCTCTCTCTCTATCTCTGTCTCTCTCTTTCTCTCTATCTATCTATGTCTCTTTCTCTCTCTTTCTCTCTATCTATCTCTGTCTCTTTCTCTCTCTTTCTTTCTCTCTCTCTCTCTCTCTCTCTCTCTCTCTATCTCTGTCTCTCTCTTTCTCTCTATCTATCTCTGTCTCTTTCTCTCTCTTTCTCTCTATCTCTCTCTTTATCTCTCTTTCTCTTTCTATCTCTCTCTGTCTATCTCTCTATCTATCTCTATCTCTCTTTCTCATTCTCTCTCTGGTCTCCAGTTATCAAAGTCTGGCGGACCGGACCAGGTCCGCCAGACTTCGCTGAATATGGCGAGCAATACGCTTGCCGTATTCAGCATTGCACCAGCAGCTCACAACAGCTGCTGGTGCAACGCCGCCCCCTGCTGACTCGTGGCCAATTGGCCGCCAGCAGGGGGGTTGTCAATCAACCCGATCGTACTAGATCGGGTTGATTTCTAGCGATGTCTGTCCGCCTGCTCAGAACAGGAGGACAGGTTATGGAGCAGCGGTCTTTGTGACCGCTGTCTCATAACTGCTGTTCCTGGCGAGCCTGCAGGCTCGCCAAAAACACGGGGCATCAAGCTTCATTCGGAGCTTGATACATGTGCCCCTCTCTCTCTCTATCTCTCTCTCTCTCTCTCTCTCTCTCTCCCTCTCCCTCTCTCACCTTCTGCTACTCTGTCTAACTCTCCTTAACCTCTATAACCTCCTCCTCTCCCCCCATATTCTGTTTCCAAACTACCTCCTATCCTGTGCAGACTTCTAGTACTCAGCATTAGGTGTGAAGGGAAACAGACCAGGAAGAGCAATATTTAAACTTCTAAATAATAAGAATGTGTCAAGATTTATTTGTATAAAGCTGTTAGCAGCAGTCACATGATCATTGCTCAGACCTGGGGCATTTAACCCCTGAGGATTCAGTGACATCTCTTGTAGTGTTCCTATCATAGCCTGCGTATATTTATTTATATCATTTCACTTGTTTGCCTTCTAATGCTCTTTATCCTTATGTAGAAGAAGCAGTAATGCGCTACTGGGAGCTAGCTGAACGCAATCAGTGAGCCAATCACAAGAGACGTAAATGTGCAGCTACAAATCAGCAGCTAACTCAGACTTTTGCATTACTTCTCCTGAGCCTACCTAGGTATGCTTTTCAACAAATGATATCAAAAGAACTAAGCAAATCAGATAACAGAAGTAAATTGGGAAGTTGAAAATTGCTGCTCAGAATCATAAATTAAAAATATGGGGCCAGATTACAAGTGGAGCGCTAATTAATGCTCATGCTCGAGCGTTAACTGCGATAGAAGTAAGATTTTTGCGCATCGGGTTGCGCTGGTATTATGAGTTGAAAGTAAACTGTTTTCGCTCTCACGCTAAGATGACAAGCGCAAAAACCTGAACTTACAATATTGTGTGCGCATTAAAGTACACCTAAGACCTCATATCTTTGAGCCCTTATAACTTTTTTGTGCAATATTTTTTTGAATAATCTTTATTAGATAATGGTATTATTAGTTTACGTTAATTGCTCTGTAAACCTATCTGGCAGCAAGAGGTTAAGTGCTCCTCAAATCTATTTGTGGTAGGGGAAAGGTTAAGTGTTCTGTTTCTGCGGCAGAGAACAGGTTAAAACCCTGCACATCTCGTTGGCAGGGTGAGGTTAAATGCTTCTGGAAGTGAAGGGGGTTAAAGGTTGTTCTGATTCCTGAAATATTCCATTTCCTCTCTGAAAGTGGAGAATGGATATAATTAGTCTCATTATATTATCCGTTGGTTCAGGGGCAAGGATGGCACGGCTCCAGATCTCAGTACTGTTTATGTAGTGTTACCGGCCGGCGGGCGACAGGGAGGGGGCACGGGAAGGCGATAACAACCGTCATCCCCTCCTGGGACAGAACACTTCTGGTATATATAGACAGCAATATAGTGTTATATATACCAAGAGAGATAAGGTTTATTTATAGAAAAAACAAGACTATCCCTGCTCCCTGTATGGTGACACAGGGACCTGGGAGTCTGTCCCTACCCCTGCATAGTGACACAGACACAGGGACCTGGGAGTCTGTCCCTACCCCTGCATAGTGACACAGACACAGGGACCTGGGAGTCTGTCCCTACCCTTGCAGGGTGACACAGTGACAAAGACAAAGGGACCTGAGAATCTGTACTTCCCTGCAGGGTGACACAGTGACACAGACACAGGGACCTGAGAGTCTGTACTTCCCCTGCAGGGTGACACAGTGACACAGACACAGGGACCTGTTGATCTGTACTTCCCCTGCAGGGTGACACAGTGACACAGGGACCTTAGAGTCTGTACTTCTCTTTCTAGAGCTCTTTGAATTGTAGCAAATCTAGATGAGTCTGAAGAGTCTGCGTATCTTGTGTTATGTCATTACATCCTCTCTCAGACTAACATCTAGGGGTCGATTTATTAATATGCGGGGGGACATGATTCGCTGTAGTGGATTATGTCCGCCCCACATCAATAAATGCCGACAGTATACACTAGTGAAATGCTTGTACAATGCCGCTTCTTGCACATTCCCGGCCAATTGGCCGCTAGTAGGGAGTGTCAATCAACCCGATTGTATCTCATCAGGATGATTGCTATCCGCTGCCTCAGCGGTGGCGGGTGAGTTAAGGAGCAGCGGTTTTATGACCGCTGATTCTTAACTTTTTTTTCCGGTGAGCGTGAAGACTCGCGCGGAAACTGCTGCATTCGCAGCTTAATACATCGACCCAAAATAAACGGTCTGCCTTTAATAGCTCGTCCTCGTGTCTCCGGGTTTCCTTACTCACCGTCAGCTGTTTTCCCTCCGTGGTATCAGTGCGACAGCTAATTTAGTAACAAGCATTTAACAGTAACTCTAACTATTTCCCATTTTCCGCAGACTTCTTCGTAAGATTCAATTGCAAGTCACAGTCAAGTGATCACATTTTATTTCAACTTGGAATATAAGTGGTAAACCAGACGAGCGCAACCCCCTGCGATAAACCCCTTATGGCTCTTGTCACACACAAATAACTGCCTTGGTATAGACAGAGCTTCTGCCATCTCTGTATATGGGTCTTGTATATATTTATATAAAGTAATCATGTGACCTCTTGTCACACACATATAACTGCCTTGGTATAGACAGAGCGTCTGCCATCTCTGTATATAGGTCTTGTATATATTTATATAAAGTAATCATGTGACCTCTTGTCACACACATATAACTGCCTTGGTATAGACAGAGCATCTGCCCTCTGTATATGGGTCTTGTGTATATTTATATAAAGTAATCATGTGACCTCTTGTCGCACACATATAACTGCCTTGGTATAGACAGAGCGTCTGCCATCTCTGTATATGGGTCTTGTATATATTTATATAAAGTAATCATGTGACCTCTTGTCACACACATATAACTGCCTTGGTATAGACAGAGCTTCTGCCATCTCTGTATATGGGTCTTGTATATATTTATATAAAGTAATCATGTGACCTCTTGTCACACACATATAACTGCCTTGGTATAGACAGAGCGTCTGCCATCTCTGTATATAGGTCTTGTATATATTTATATAAAGTAATCATGTGACCTCTTGTCACACACATATAACTGCCTTGGTATAGACAGAGCATCTGCCCTCTGTATATGGGTCTTGTGTATATTTATATAAAGTAATCATGTGACCTCTTGTCACACACATATAACTGCCTTGGTATAGACAGAGCTTCTGCCCTCTGTATATGGGTCTTGTATATATTTATATAAAGTAATCATGTGACCTCTTGTCACACACATATAACTGCCTTGGTATAGACAGAGCTTCTGCCATCTCTGTATATGGGTCTTGTATATATTTATATAAAGTAATCATGTGACCTCTTGTCACACACATATAACTGCCTTGGTATAGACAGATCGTCTGCCATCTCTGTATATGGGTCTTGTATATATCTATATAAAGTAATCATGTGACCTCTTGTCACACACATATAACTGCCTTGGTATAGACAGATCGTCTGCCATCTCTGTATATGGGTCTTGTATATATTTATATAAAGTAATCATGTGACCACTTGTCACACACATATAACTGCCTTGGTATAGACAGAACTTCTGTCATCTCTGTATATGGGTCTTGAATATATTTATATAAAGTAATCATGTGACCTCTTGTCACACACATATAACTGCCTTGGTATAGACAGAGCTTCTGCCATCTCTGTATATAGGTCTTGTATATATTTATATAAAGTAATCATGTGACCTCTTGTCACACACATATAACTGCCTTGGTATAGACAGAGCTTCTGCCCTCTGTATATGGGTCTTGTATATATTTATATAAAGTAATCATGTGACCTCTTGTCACATACATATAACTGCCTTGGTATAGACAGAGCGTCTGCCATCTGTATATGGGTCTTGTATATATTTATATAAAGTAATCATGTGACCTCTTGTCACACACATATAACTGCCTTGGTATATACAGAGCTTCTGCCATCTCTTTATATGGGTCTTGTATATATTTATATAAAGTAATCATGTGACCTCTTGTCACACACATATAACTGCCTTGGTATATACAGAGCTTCTGTCATCTCTGTATATGGGTCTTGTATATATTTATATAAAGTAATCATGTGACCTCTTGTCACACACATATAACTGCCTTGGTATAGACAGAGCTTCTGCCCTCTGTATATGGGTCTTGTATATATTTATATAAAGTAATCATGTGACCTCTTGTCACACACATATAACTGCCTTGGTATAGACAGAACTTCTGCCATCTCTGTATATGGGTCTTGTATATATTTATATAAAGTAATCATGTGACCTCTTGTCACACACATATAACTGCCTTGGTATATACAGAGCTTCTGCCATCTCTTTATATGGGTCTTGTATATATTTATATAAAGTAATCATGTGACCTCTTGTCACACACATATAACTGCCTTGGTATATACAGAGCTTCTGTCATCTCTGTATATGGGTCTTGTATATATTTATATAAAGTAATCATGTGACCTCTTGTCACACACATATAACTGCCTTGGTATAGACAGAGCTTCTGCCCTCTGTATATGGGTCTTGTATATATTTATATAAAGTAATCATGTGACCTCTTGTCACACACATATAACTGCCTTGGTATAGACAGAGCGTCTGCCATCTCTGTATATGGGTCTTGTATATATTTATATAAAGTAATCATGTGACCTCTTGTCACATACATATAACTGCCTTGGTATAGACAGAGCTTCTGCCATCTCTGTATATGGGTCTTGTATATATCTATATAAAGTAATCATGTGACCTCTTGTCACACACATATAACTGCCTTGTTATAGACAGAGCGTCTGCCATCTCTGTATATGGGTCTTGTATATATTTATATAAAGTAATCATGTGACCTCTTGTCACACACATATAACTGCCTTGGTATAGACAGAGTGTCTGCCATCTCTGTATATGGGTCTTGTATATATTTATATAAAGTAATCATGTGACCTCTTGTCACACACATATAACTGCCTTGGTATAGACAGAGCGTCTGCCATCTCTGTATATGGGTCTTGTATATATTTATATCAAGTAATCATGTGACCTCTTGTCACACACATATAACTGCCTTGGTATAGACAGAGCGTCTGCCATCTCTGTATATGGGTCTTGTATATATTTATATAAAGTAATCATGTGACCTCTTGTCACACACAAATAACTGCCTTGGTATAGAAAGAGCGTCTGCCATCTCTGTATATGGGTCTTGTATATATTTATATAAAGTAATCATGTGACCTCTTGTCACACACATATAACTGCCTTGGTATAGACAGAGCGTCTGCCATCTCTGTATATGGGTCTTGTATATATTTATATAAAGTAATCATGTGACCTCTTGTCACACACATATAACTGCCTTGGTATAGACAGAGCTTCTGCCATCTCTGTATATGGGTCTTGTATATATTTATATAAAGTAATCATGTGACCTCTTGTCACACACATATAACTGCCTTGGTATAGACAGAGCTTCTGCCCTCTGTATATGGGTCTTGTATATATTTATATAAAGTAACCATGTGACCTCTTGTCACATACATATAACTGCCTTGGTATAGACAGAGCGTCTGCCATCTCTGTATATGGGTCTTGTATATATTTATATAAAGTAATCATGTGACCTCTTGTCACACACATATAACTGCCTTGGTATAGACAGAGCTTCTGCCCTCTGTATATGGGTCTTGTATATATCTATATAAAGTAATCATGTGACCTCTTGTCACACACATATAACTGCCTTGGTATAGACAGAGCTTCTGCCCTCTGTATATGGGTCTTGTATATATTTATATAAAGTAATCATGTGACCTCTTGTCACACACATATAACTGCCTTGGTATAGACAGAGCTTCTGCCCTCTGTATATGGGTCTTGTATATATTTATATAAAGTAATCATGTGACCTCTTGTCACACACATATAACTGCCTTGGTATAGACAGAGTGTCTGCCATCTCTGTATATGGGTCTTGTATATATTTATATAAAGTAATCATGTGACCTCTTGTCACACACATATAACTGCCTTGGTATAGACAGAATGTCTGCCATCTCTGTATATGGGTCTTGTATATATTTATATAAAGTAATCTTGTGACCTCTTGTCACACACATATAACTGCCTTGGTATAGACAGAGCTTCTGCCATCTCTGTATATGGGTCTTGTATATATTTATATAAAGTAATCATGTGACCTCTTGTCACACACATATAACTGCCTTGGTATAGACAGAGCTTCTGCCATCTCTGTATATGGGACTTGTATATATTTATATAAAGTAATCATGTGACCTCTTGTCACATACATATAACTGCCTTGGTATAGACAGAGCGTCTGCCATCTCTGTATATGGGTCTTGTATATATTTATATAAAGTAATCATGTGACCTCTTGTCACACACATATAACTGCCTTGGTATAGACAGAGCTTCTGCCATCTCTGTATATGGGTCTTGTATATATTTATATAAAGTAATCATGTGACCTCTTGTCACACACATATAACTGCCTTGGTATAGACAGAGCGTCTGCCATCTCTGTATATGGGTCTTGTATATATTTATATAAAGTAATCATGTGACCTCTTGTCACACACATATAACTGCCTTGGTATAGACAGAGCTTCTGCCATCTCTGTATATGGGTCTTGTATATATTTATATAAAGTAATCATGTGACCTCTTGTCACACACATATAACTGCCTTGGTATAGACAGAGCTTCTGCCATCTCTGTATATGGGTCTTGTATATATTTATATAAAGTAATCATGTGACCTCTTGTCACACACATATAACTGCCTTGGTATAGACAGAGCGTCTGCCATCTCTGTATATGGGTCTTGTATATATTTATATAAAGTAATCATGTGACCTCTTGTCACATACATATAACTGCCTTGGTATAGACAGAGCTTCTGCCATCTCTGTATATGGGTCTTGTATATATTTATATAAAGTAATCATGTGACCTCTTGTCACATACATATAACTGCCTTGGTATAGACAGAGTGTCTGCCATCTCTGTATATGGGTCTTGTATATATTTATATAAAGTAATCATGTGACCTCTTGTCACACACATATAACTGCCTTGGTATAGACAGAGCTTCTGCCATCTCTGTATATGGGTCTTGTATATATTTATATAAAGTAATCATGTGACCTCTTGTCACACACATATAACTGCCTTGGTATAGACAGAGCGTCTGCCATCTCTGTATATGGGTCTTGTATATATTTATATAAAGTAATCATGTGACCTCTTGTCACACACATATAACTGCCTTGGTATAGACAGAGCGTCTGCCATCTCTGTATATGGGTCTTGTATATATTTATATAAAGTAATCATGTGACCTCTTGTCACACACATATAACTGCCTTGGTATAGACAGAGCTTCTGCCATCTCTGTATATGGGTCTTGTATATATTTATATAAAGTAATCATGTGACCTCTTGTCACACACATATAACTGCCTTGGTATAGACAGAGCTTCTGCCATCTCTGTATATGGGTCTTGTATATATTTATATAAAGTAATCATGTGACCTCTTGTCACACACATATAACTGCCTTGGTATAGACAGAGCTTCTGCCATCTCTGTATATGGGTCTTGTATATATTTATATAAAGTAATCATGTGACCTCTTGTCACACACATATAACTGCCTTGGTATAGACAGAGCGTCTGCCATCTCTGTATATGGGTCTTGTATATATTTATATAAAGTAATCATGTGACCTCTTGTCACATACATATAACTGCCTTGGTATAGACAGAGCTTCTGCCATCTCTGTATATGGGTCTTGTATATATTTATATAAAGTAATCATGTGACCTCTTGTCACACACATATAACTGCCTTGGTATAGACAGAGCTTCTGCCATCTCTGTATATGGGTCTTGTATATATTTATATAAAGTAATCATGTGACCTCTTGTCACACACATATAACTGCCTTGGTATAGACAGAGCTTCTGCCATCTCTGTATATGGGTCTTGTATATATTTATATAAAGTAATCATGTGACCTCTTGTCACACACATATAACTGCCTTGGTATAGACAGAGCTTCTGCCATCTCTGTATATGGGTCTTGTATATATTTATATAAAGTAATCATGTGACCTCTTGTCACACACATATAACTGCCTTGGTATAGACAGAGCGTCTGCCATCTCTGTATATGGGTCTTGTATATATTTATATAAAGTAATCATGTGACCTCTTGTCACACACATATAACTGCCTTGGTATAGACAGAGCTTCTGCCATCTCTGTATATGGGTCTTGTATATATTTATATAAAGTAATCATGTGACCTCTTGTCACACACATATAACTGCCTTGGTATAGACAGAGCGTCTGCCATCTCTGTATATGGGTCTTGTATATATTTATATAAAGTAATCATGTGACCTCTTGTCACACACATATAACTGCCTTGGTATAGACAGAACTTCTGCCATCTCTGTATATGGGTCTTGTATATATTTATATAAAGTAATCATGTGACCTCTTGTCACACACATATAACTGCCTTGGTATAGACAGAACTTCTGCCATCTCTGTATATGGGTCTTGTATATATTTATATAAAGTAATCATGTGACCTCTTGTCACACACATATAACTGCCTTGGTATAGACAGAACTTCTGCCATCTCTGTATATGGGTCTTGTATATATTTATATAAAGTAATCATGTGACCTCTTGTCACACACATATAACTGCCTTGGTATAGACAGAACTTCTGCCATCTCTGTATATGGGTCTTGTATATATTTATATAAAGTAATCATGTGACCTCTTGTCACACACATATAACTGCCTTGGTATAGACAGAGCTTCTGCCATCTCTGTATATGGGTCTTGTATATATTTATATAAAGTAATCATGTGACCTCTTGTCACACACATATAACTGCCTTGGTATAGACAGAGCTTCTGCCATCTCTGTATATGGGTCTTGTATATATTTATATAAAGTAATCATGTGACCTCTTGTCACACACATATAACTGCCTTGGTATAGACAGAGCGTCTGCCATCTCTGTATATGGGTCTTGTATATATTTATATAAAGTAATCATGTGACCTCTTGTCACACACATATAACTGCCTTGGTATAGACAGAGCTTCTGCCATCTCTGTATATGGGTCTTGTATATATTTATATAAAGTAATCATGTGACCTCTTGTCACACACATATAACTGCCTTGGTATAGACAGAGCGTCTGCCATCTCTGTATATGGGTCTTGTATATATTTATATAAAGTAATCATGTGACCTCTTGTCACACACATATAACTGCCTTGGTATAGACAGAGCGTCTGCCATCTCTGTATATGGGTCTTGTATATATTTATATAAAGTAATCATGTGACCTCTTGTCACACACATATAACTGCCTTGGTATAGACAGAGCTTCTGCCATCTCTGTATATGGGTCTTGTATATATTTATATAAAGTAATCATGTGACCTCTTGTCACACACATATAACTGCCTTGGTATAGACAGAGCTTCTGCCATCTCTGTATATGGGTCTTGTATATATTTATATAAAGTAATCATGTGACCTCTTGTCACACACATATAACTGCCTTGTTATAGACAGAGCTTCTGCCATCTCTGTATATGGGTCTTGTATATATTTATATAAAGTAATCATGTGACCTCTTGTCACACACATATAACTGCCTTGGTATAGACAGAGCTTCTGCCATCTCTGTATATGGGTCTTGTATATATTTATATAAAGTAATCATGTGACCTCTTGTCACACACATATAACTGCCTTGGTATAGACAGAGCGTCTGCCATCTCTGTATATGGGTCTTGTATATATTTATATAAAGTAATCATGTGACCTCTTGTCACACACATATAACTGCCTTGGTATAGACAGAGCTTCTGCCACTCTGTATATGGGTCTTGTATATATTTATATAAAGTAATCATGTGACCTCTTGTCACACACATATAACTGCCTTGGTATAGACAGAGCTTCTGCCCTCTGTATATGGGTCTTGTATATATTTATATAAAGTAATCATGTGACCTCTTGTCACACACATATAACTGCCTTGGTATAGACAGAGCTTCTGCCATCTCTGTATATGGGTCTTGTATATATTTATATAAAGTAATCATGTGACCTCTTGTCACACACATATAACTGCCTTGGTATAGACAGAGCGTCTGCCATCTCTGTATATGGGTCTTGTATATATTTATATAAAGTAATCATGTGACCTCTTGTCACACACATATAACTGCCTTGGTATAGACAGAGCTTCTGCCATCTCTGTATATGGGTCTTGTATATATTTATATAAAGTAATCATGTGACCTCTTGTCACACACATATAACTGCCTTGGTATAGACAGAGCTTCTGCCATCTCTGTATATGGGTCTTGTATATATTTATATAAAGTAATCATGTGACCTCTTGTCACACACATATAACTGCCTTGGTATAGACAGAACTTCTGCCATCTCTGTATATGGGTCTTGTATATATTTATATAAAGTAATCATGTGACCTCTTGTCACACACATATAACTGCCTTGGTATATACAGAACTTCTGCCATCTCTGTATATGGGTCTTGTATATATTTATATAAAGTAATCATGTGACCTCTTGTCACACACATATAACTGCCTTGGTATAGACAGAACTTCTGCCATCTCTGTATATGGGTCTTGTATATATTTATATAAAGTAATCATGTGACCTCTTGTCACACACATATAACTGCCTTGGTATAGACAGAGCGTCTGCCATCTCTGTATATGGGTCTTGTATATATTTATATAAAGTAATCATGTGACCTCTTGTCACACACATATAACTGCCTTGGTATAGACAGAGCTTCTGCCATCTCTGTATATGGGTCTTGTATATATTCACACACATATAACTGCCTTGGTATAGACAGAACTTCTGCCCTTTGTATATGGGTCTTGATATATTTATATAAAGTAATCATGTGACCTCTTGTCACACACATATAACTGCCTTGTATAGACAGAGCGTCTGCCATCTCTGTATATGGGTCTTGTATATATTTATATAAAGTAATCATGTGACCTCTTGTCACATACATATAACTGCCTTGGTATAGACAGAGCGTCTGCCATCTCTGTATATGGGTCTTGTATATATTTATATAAAGTAATCATGTGACCTCTTGTCACATACATTTAACTGCCTTGGTATAGACAGAGTGTCTGCCATCTCTGTATATGGGTCTTGTATATATTTATATAAAGTAATCATGTGACCTCTTGTCACACACATATAACTGCCTTGGTATAGACAGAGCTTCTGCCATCTCTGTATATGGGTCTTGTATATATTTATATAAAGTAATCATGTGACCTCTTGTCACACACATATAACTGCCTTGGTATAGACAGAGCGTCTGCCATCTCTGTATATGGGTCTTGTATATATTATATAAAGTAATCATGTGACCTCTTGTCACACACATATAACTGCCTTGGTTATAGACAGAGCGTCTGCCATCTCTGTATATGGGTCTTGTATATATTTATATAAAGTAATCATGTGACCTCTTGTCACATACATATAACTGCCTTGGTATAGACAGAGCTTCTGCCCTCTGTATATGGGTCTTGCATATATTTATATAAAGTAATCATGTGACCTCTTGTCACACACATATATCTGCCTTGGTATAGACAGAGCTTCTGCCATCTCTGTATATGGGTCTTGTATATATTTATATAAAGTAATCATGTGACCTCTTGTCACACACATATAACTGCCTTGGTATAGACAGAGCTTCTGCCATCTCTGTATATGGGTCTTGTATATATTTATATAAAGTAATCATGTGACCTCTTGTCACACACATATAACTGCCTTGGTATAGACAGAGCGTCTGCCATCTCTGTATATGGGTCTTGTATATATTTATATAAAGTAATCATGTGACCTCTTGTCACATACATATAACTGCCTTGGTATAGACAGAGCTTCTGCCCTCTGTATATGGGTCTTGCATATATTTATATAAAGTAATCATGTGACCTCTTGTCACACACATATAACTGCCTTGGTATAGACAGAGCTTCTGCCATCTCTGTATATGGGTCTTGTATATATTTATATAAAGTAATCATGTGACCTCTTGTCACACACATATAACTGCCTTGGTATAGACAGAGCTTCCTGCCATCTCTGTATATGGGTCTTGTATATATTTATATAAAGTAATCATGTGACCTCTTGTCACACACATATAACTGCCTTGGTATAGACAGAGCGTCTGCCATCTCTGTATATGGGTCTTGTATATATTTATATAAAGTAATCATGTGACCTCTTGTCACACACATATAACTGCCTTGGTATAGACAGAGCGTCTGCCATCTCTGTATATGGGGTCTTGTATATATTTATATAAAGTAATCATGTGACCTCTTGTCACATACATATAACTGCCTTGGTATAGACAGAGCTTCTGCCCTCTGTATATGGGTCTTGCATATATTTATATAAAGTAATCATGTGACCTCTTGTCACACACATATAACTGCCTTGGTATAGACAGAGTGTCTGCCATCTCTGTATATGGGTCTTGTATATATTTATATAAAGTAATCATGTGACCTCTTGTCACACACATATAACTGCCTTGGTATAGACAGAGCTTCTGCCATCTCTGTATATGGGTCTTGTATATATTTATATAAAGTAATCATGTGACCTCTTGTCACACACATATAACTGCCTTGGTATAGACAGAGCGTCTGCCATCTCTGTATATGGGTCTTGTATATATTTATATAAAGTAATCATGTGACCTCTTGTCACACACATATAACTGCCTTGGTATAGACAGAGCGTCTGCCATCTCTGTATATGGGTCTTGTATATATTTATATAAAGTAATCATGTGACCTCTTGTCACATACATATAACTGCCTTGGTATAGACAGAGCTTCTGCCCTCTGTATATGGGTCTTGCATATATTTATATAAAGTAATCATGTGACCTCTTGTCACACACATATAACTGCCTTGGTATAGACAGAGCTTCCGCCCTCTGTATATGGGTCTTGCATATATTTATATAAAGTAATCATGTGACCTCTTGTCACACACATATAACTGCCTTGTTATAGACAGAGCTTCTGCCCTCTGTATATGGGTCTTGTATATATTTATATAAAGTAATCATGTGACCTCTTGTCACACACATATAACTGCCTTGGTATAGACAGAGCTTCTGCCATCTCTGTATATGGGTCTTGTATATATTTATATAAAGTAATCATGTGACCTCTTGTCACACACATATAACTGCCTTGGTATAGACAGAGCTTCTGCCATCTCTGTATATGGGTCTTGTATATATTTATATAAAGTAATCATGTGACCTCTTGTCACACACATATAACTGCCTTGGTATAGACAGAGCTTCTGCCATCTCTGTATATGGGTCTTGTATATATTTATGTTACAGAAGCATTAGTTATTTTGTTGTGAAGAAACTTATTTCCCAGCAGCAATGCCTGAACCAGCCAAGCCAGCGCCTAAGAAGGGCTCCAAGAAAACTGTAACAAGTATCATTTCATAAAGGGTTAACTCTGTTCAGTTTTGAGAAAACTATTTTCTGAGGCAGGTTTCCTAGCATATTGTGTACTGTAATTAAGTTTGTGATAAGCATTCACTGCTAGGTGATAAGAAGGACTCAATTGTTTTCTTGTGTGTACTTGTTATCTGCGGTGGCCTGTCCAAGGGCTTTGTCTAAATGTGTGATGGGGGATTTTATGCTTCCCCCCCTGGGAGTGCCCTGTGTGCATGTAACCTAATAAAAAGCAGGCTGGGCATCCCAGTCCTCAGTTCTTGGTTGTCCCTCAATCGCAGCGTTGACTCGTTTTTGTGGGCAGAAGGGTATCCTAGCTGTACTACAGCTAAGGGGGATTATTCTACATTTGCGAGACTCATATAGAATACTATGGAAAGCAGTTTCTCCCCTCTTCAGCAATAGGAATCCAGGCTACTAAGCGGTCCATCTCTCAGCGAGACTAAGGGGTAACCGTAACATTTGGCGGCAGCGGTGGGATTTTTCCTGGATTTCCTAGGAGAGGTACAGAACGGATGGAGAGCGCTTACGAAAAATTGAAGCGTACAACCCTAAAGGATTTACTTGAAAGCAGAGGGGGGGTACGCCAGCAACCGGCCGAGGAGAGAGCTGATCGCAGAATTGACCGAACTGGATCAGAGCTTCACAAGGGCGGAAACACCGACCACGATTAGTGACGAAA